>NC_090193.1:762500-870000 GCF_024679245.1 Pseudorasbora parva | reverse complement strand
TGATGATGAGGGCGGGGCCACCTGTCACTCAAAGATCCAATCAATTCCCCTCAGACACAATCAAGCCCCGCCCTGCATTTGTTCTTGTTCCTGAAGCGCTTCACTCGGGTACGGCACTCTATAGTGAAGAGAAGACGAGTGCATCTTCCTCCTCATGCTGACTGGCTGTGGGATTCTCAATCACTTTAATGAGCAACACACACTAGGAGGGCTGTGTAATCAAGGGCTGCGTTGTTTTTTATATCAATATGCAAATAAAATGTTTGGGGATTTATGGGAACTTGATTGTAGAATTCTGCAGAAAAGTTATGAAAGGTTTATTCTGTTGATTTCATTAAAAAAGTCTGACATAATTGTGTTAGAGTATGCAGAATGAACATCCTTGAATAAGGAGCATAAATTAAAATTAAAATGCCGTTTATGTCCAGTGATATAGGTCAATTTCAATTTCATAATTATGATTAGTACATAAAAATTATTACTTGGTATGCCACAATTTAGATTTTATTTAGCTCATACACGATTCATTATGTCACATAATTTTGACTTTTACATCATTATAAATCTCGATTCCAGATGCTTCTGATCTGAATGAAAACTGTCAATAAAGTGCAGTTGTGTCTCTCACCGCTAGATGGCACACACACCTTTCAAAACTTT
Source organism: Pseudorasbora parva (assembly GCF_024679245.1). Classification (NCBI taxonomy): domain Eukaryota; kingdom Metazoa; phylum Chordata; class Actinopteri; order Cypriniformes; family Gobionidae; genus Pseudorasbora; species Pseudorasbora parva. The sequence continues at coordinate 869,340 of NC_090193.1, read as the reverse complement.
CTTTTCTTCTTTTTTATTATCGGAGTTATCAGAGATATAAGAATGTAAACAACACTTTGACAACAACATCAATCATAAAAAGAACAAAAAATGCTAAACAAAATGCATAAAGGGCCATGGTTGATATAAATTTACATTATATAAAATAGAGATGTCTCAAGAGGCACCTGTATATTATAGGAAAGAATGAATATTATAAAATGTACACAATGTTATGGATTTTAAGGCTTTAACATTGCTGGAAGTTGATATTGTATCTAAGTAGTACTTCAGATTTTTTACAAGATATATTAAATAGGGGCATTAGAGACAAAATGTGCACTTATGTATATAAAAAAAAATTAGCTAGTAAAATAAATACATTTATTAGAAAATATTTGTGCTTTACATTCTTATCAACATGATAAAAAATAAATAAAAAATATCCTTGTACAACAAGGAAAAATTGCCTACGTGTGAAAACACCTTTCAAAACATGTTTCACGTTTACTTATGAACTCATGTTTGTTCACAGGAGTAATAGTTACTAGTTAGCAAATATATTAAAAAAGTTTGTAGACAAAGTTGGCTTCAGATAGATAAAATGGCAGCTAATGAGCTGCTCCAACAGTCAAAATATTAATTTTTTCAGTCTGAAACAGTCAGTTTAAATTTTGTCATTTAGAGTTTGAATTAGTCAGTTAGTTTGAATTTTGTCATTTAGAGTTTGAATTAGTCAGTTAGTTTGAATTTTGTCAGTTAGAGTTTGAATTAGTCAGTTAGTTTGAATTTTGTCAGTTAGAGTTTGAATTAGTCAGTTAGTTTGAATTTTGTCAGTTAGAGTTTGAATTAGTCAGTTAGTTTGAATCTTAGAGTTTGAACAGTCTTTGCTCATTTGAACATTCCGACAATGAAAGCCTGGGATTTTTCCGAGTTTTGATCAGCATTTTTAGGAAAACCGTAAGTAGGATCTGAAGGTCTATAGTCTGTAACGTTATGCTAATTCCAGGAGGAGCAGCAACAAGAAATGTAGTCTCGTAATAATAAAAAATAAAACGCGTAAGTAGTAGGTACTTTTTTTAAAGCCAATTTAATAAATAAACCCAGGTGGTTTGATCCATAGACCGTAACAAAACAACGTGATACGGATACGGTTTGATCGGTTTGATCTGTGATTGCTGGCCGCGCCGGAAGTTGTCCAGTGCAGCTTCACGTCATATCCAGGCGACGTGCGCGCTCACCGTTGAGTTCACGCAGGATTGAACATCTGAACCACAAACATGGTAAAATAAATATCCTTATTATATCTAAAATATTTTTAATGCTCATAAGTATTATAATGGATAACAACGTTCTTTATGAACCCGAACATCTCCTGTAAACGCGGGGAACTTTATCCTTCAGCGCTGACGCGAAGTTTTAAAAACAGACATTAATGATATTCCTCTAGTGTTATTATCACCGACACGATATGATGTTCAAATCAATCAACACATGATATCTGATATATCTGTATATGATTATATTATGAACATGTGAGCGATCTAACTGTTTATGAACTGCTGCTGTTTTGTTTCTAGGCTCGAAACGCAGAAAAGGCCATGTGAGTAACTTAATCATATTAATCTTATTCATATTAATACTTTTCTTTACCACTTCATTAAGAGAAACATTCACCATATGAGTGAAAATCAATACATCTGTGTTTTATGTGCCTAATGTGAAGAAATACCTTTAATATTATATATCTGTCACAACACCCTTTCATTGTTTAAACATGCTATATATATATTAAATATATACACTGTGTGGGTGTGTGTGTGTGTGTGTGTGACGGTGTGTGTTGTTTGCAGGACGGCTCTGGCCAGGTTTCGTCAGGCGCAGCTCGAGGAGGGGAAGGTGAAGGTGGGTCATCTGTACACACACACACACACACACACACACACACACACACACACACATCTCAATCCTCATGCAATGAGTTCTTGAGTTCGGCGATAAGGCTTCCGTTCACCTGATCATGTGACACATTCACAGGAGAGAAGACCTTTCCTTGCTTCAGAGTGCAATGAGTTACCCAAAGCTGAGAAGTGGAGGAGACAGGTCAGAACACACACACACACACACACACACACACACACACACACACACAACAAATGAGTGTCAGGTGAAACACACACACACACACACACTGTATTCAATGAGCTCACTGAGTCTTCTCTTATCCTCCATTCTCTAGATCATCAGTGAGATATCCAAGAAGGTGGCCCAGATTCAGAACGGTGAGGTCATGTGACACAGCGATGCGCAGGTCATGTGACAGTGTTGTTGTTCTTCATTGGCTGAGCTCTGTGTGTCTCCCTCAGCTGGATTGGGCGAGTTTAAGATCCGCGATCTGAACGATGAGATCAATAAGCTGCTGCGAGAGAAAGGACACTGGGAAGTGCGCATCAAGGAGCTCGGAGGACCAGACTATCGGGTGAGAGGGTAATGCTGCTCGGGTCCTGTGATTGGAGGACTGGACTGACCAGTGGACCAATGGCGGCGCAGCGTCTCAGATGCTGGTCTAATGCCGCCTTCACGTGCTATCGGAGTTATAGTGAATACGAGTTTCCGAGGGGCACACATCGCACATGAACGCGCTCTGATGTCGTGTTTACCGCTGGGAAGTTCGGAAATAATGCGGCCTTTATTCACGTGCTATCGGAAGTTTCCCGCTTCAGAAGTCGGGATTATTTCGAGCTTGTTGTCGGAAAGAATGGAGGACGCCAGCTTCAAACTTTTGTGCATCTTGGGAAAATCTTATTTTAACACTATAACTATTTCAGTCATTTCCCGGTCCCAGAAAATCATAATCACAATCGCAGCACAACACGAAAGCATATCGTTTATGATCACATTCACAATAAAGGCGATTCACAATATACAATATATTCACAATAAAATAGTGTAGACGAGATGAGGCTGCTCAAAGAATAAAACGGCAATAGTTTCAGCCATAGAGCCTATTGTGTAGCTACTTTACCACACTATCTAGATTCTGGAATGATGGTCAACTAGATGCGATTTTTGATGTGTTTAGAATACACAATATGCTTCAAATGATTATTGATTTATGTAAATATGTACTACTTTAATGACAAGACAGTTAAATTGTTGTGGAATAAAACAGCTGCCACAGCAGAAATCCGTCTCCCATCCGCCATTTTGAACGGTTATGCCACGCCAATTTCGGGAACTTGGGTATCAAAATTATTCCTGAACATCCCAGCGGTAAACACGACACCAGAGGGCGTTCATGTGCAATCTTTACCTCGGAAACTCATATTTACGTTAATTCCGATAGCACGTGAAGGCGGCATAAATCCTCCAGAAGCGTTAGTGCAGTGGTTCTCAAAGTGAGTCTGCAAAATCATTTAATCCAGTCAGACAGGGAGCGGCCATCGGGAAAATCCTTGATGAGCTGCTCATAAATTGGGCCGGCAGCTTTGATATAAAGGCAGTTTTTCACGAAGTGTCAACGATAGACACGCGTAGCTAAAGCAGCAAATCGCTCCTCTCTGATAGGGTCGTTCAATCACTCGTTTAGCCTACACAATATTTAGCTAGCATAGCTCTACGTGGTGTTATAATATATTTATACAGGCCATATAAGACCATTAATTAATATTTTTTATAACAGATACCGATTATTTGCATGTTTATGTGCCGATAACCGATATATAGAACCGATATGTGTTCATTGTGTTATTTCTGTTGTTTTATGATTATGGCAACAGCACTGAATGGAGCTTTTTAAACACTAGTTGTTGCAGTTTCACTCCCTTAGACACAGAACAAAAGACATTTACATCAATAGTCTGAAAGAGCGCTTTTTTAATACAGTGCAAAGTCTTTTTAACATTAATGCTGTTGCATATTTTTATTTATAACATTCTAACAACAGGAAAAATAGATGCCAATGTCTAATGCTTTCAAATGGAGAACATAATAAATACATGAGAGTTGAGTTGATCAACTCCCCATAACTATAAGCATTAGTTTTAAACTATATAGTTTTAAAAGGTTTGTTGATTAATATAGTAAAGAGAGAATGTTCTCTGCAATATGCAAAAATTGTCAGAAAAATAAACAAAACCGCAAATACATCATCGCTATTATAGAGTCCGTCTCATCTGGCTCGCTATCAGAATTATTAATAATGATTGTGTCGGTCTAATTATGAAATCCTGATGACAGAGTGATGTTTTCATCTCTGCGTTTACACGTCTTGCGGAGATATAGGCCTAATTAGGGCTGGGCGATATGGCCAAAATGTAATATCCCGATATAGCTCAATTGATATCCCGATAACGATATACATAACGATATAGCAATTTTTCTGTTAATTCAGTTTATGAATAGTCTATACAAAATTGCAATGTGGAAATGCAGTTTGAAATGATATAAAAAAACAAATAAAGGTAGTATGGACTACACTTTTTTTTCATTTAGAACCTTTTATTCAAGCAAGACCGTTGGTAAAGTTAACACCTGCCTAGGAATGTTAACCGATGACCGTTTGACCGATGGTTGACCGTATCAACGTTAACCGATCAAAGTTGTCAGTAAAAAAAAAAAAGTGATCTCTAAATTAGGCTATTATAGACAGTGGACTAAACGCTACTACAATTAGCCATCTCATTCCAAAATATTTTTGTGTGAAGTGAACAAATCCCTCGCACTCGTTTTTTCATAACTCGCCTGTGTGTAGGCTACTTAATAAACCAATAAAAACATTTGGCACGCGCTCACAAGGTTTGCAAAAAGTAAACAGGCTAAACACTCGAGGTTAGAGCCAGGGCAGACGACAGTATGAAGCGTGCATTTCGCTTAAGATGGGCTTACATTTGGAAATATATTACATCTTCATTTCAGTGGTAACACATGATCGTTGATGTTGATCGTCTTTCTTTATTATTGTTAGCACTACCTCGAACTAAAGCGGGTCTCTTCGGAGCTGTCATTTTCTTTAATGAGCCGCGGCAATGTTTCAAATGAGCTCATAACGCTAGACAAATGCCTTTATTTTCAACGCGATCACCTTGTACCCAAACCATTTCAAAACTAATGAGCCGATTTGTCCTCAGATTACAAACAAGCTCCACGGCGGCGCGTTTGCGGGACTCGTGTTTCGCGCTGTGGGGGATTTAAAAAAGTGACGTGAGTGGAAGGGAGGCGAGTGAGTGAGTGTGTGTGTGTGTGTGTGTGTGTGTGTGTGTGTGTGTGTGTGTGTGTGTGTGTGTGTGTGAGTGAGAGAGAGACAGAGAGACACAGAGAGAGAGGGAGCGCGGCTCGCGGCTGTTATTTCAAATAACGCAGCATATTTTAAACTAATCGGTTTACCGGTTTCAACCGGCTATGAGGCTCGGTGGTCGGTCAAGAGAATGTTTAGTTTTCGCCATCCCTACACCTGCCATTAAAATATTTCAGTATATGGCTATGGTGTGCCACGCGTAAAAGCCCGTTGCAGCGTCTGTGTCTGAAGTTTGTTTTGCGTGCTTATGCACCACTCTGGCATAATTATTACCCTGGTCTGAACCGCGTCTACTACCGTCTTCCTCCATGTTTGTTTATGTATTGCAGTGTGCATGGGCATGCCGTGGCGTGAGGTGCATCTTGACGTAAAATTCTGCTGTAAACGCCTTATCGTGGCGTAAGCGATAGAGCCTAAAATAAAACGATAGACATTTTCTATCGTCCAGACGATATATTTCGTCATATCGCCCAGCCCTAGGCCTAATTATTATTTTCACAGAGCTGTAATTATTTAGATGTTTATTATATAATGTTAAATAGCAGATGTTAAAGGTAGGATAGGTAGGAATTGGTTAAAAAACGTTTTTTCCAAATTTGTTTAAGCGTTCTTTATATATCAATACATAATTAAAATGTAAGTACTCTGAAAAAGAAAGTATAAAAACTGAGGGTCTGTAGACCTCTCAGGACTGTTTTAAAGACAGCTCATTATTTCCACTCACTCCACCTTCTCCCTTCTGGGCTCTTTCCAAAGCCACGCCCCCAAAACACATGAACGCGCCTCACCGACCAATCAGCTGGAAGACGCATTATTGACCCAAGACGAGCGGAGAGCATGTAGTGACATCATGTCAGAATCACATGTGATAAAACATCTCACTTCATCAGGATGAATATAAACAGATAAGATGTCTTTATGCCTCACTATCAAGCTAGAACACCGATACTGGTAAAGCTTAAAATATATTTGTGTTTGATTTGGTAATGAGCTAGTTATATTTATTAGGCAAAGAAAACAGGTAGCATCATGTTTTCCCAATAACATCAGTTATACTGTGATGAAGATGAAGGTCGTGTAGATTCATGTAAGAGTCTCCATGATGAAAGCATTGTTGATTAGCAGTAGCTAAAGCTAACTTAGCTCTAAACAGTTCCTGGATGCGGTGTACTAGCTTACACATGCATTTTGTTATCTAAAGTTACATTTTGTGCAATTCAACACGACCGCGATCAACATGAGCTAAGCATATTGAGTATTTATCATCTCTACTAAAGGCTAAGTGTATAATATTGTAACTTTATGCTCAGTAATGTTATGTTAGCTATATTAGGCAGCTTCATGTGCTAGTGATACACGCTTCATGAAAACCGAAAACATTTATAATCAAAATGAAAGATGACCTGTCCAGCAGAAATACAGCAGCAATGAGGCGTTTTTCAGCCCTTTAGGTCCCTCAGTTCTCACCATCGTGTGAAAGCCACGCCCATATTTACTCGCGTTTGATGTCTTTGTTTATCCACAGACTTCTTGTGCATTGCCTTTACATGTAGGCTACTGTCTTCCTTTGTTAAGCATTGGTTGCCTTCGCTGACTGCTAAACCCGGCACCGTGCATTTTGAATGCTTTTGCTCTTCCTCGGGGCCGCGCATGTGTGGGCGAATCCTGTAGCGATAGCGGTGGTCGCCATGGTAGCGAGAGAGAGTGACAGTCGCCCAAGCCAATCATTTGTTTCGTCCCGAATGAAAATAATGAGTGGTGTTTATTACAGATTGAACAGTCTAGAGTCACTCGGTTTTTTTACTCTCCTTTTCAGAGAACTTACATTTTAATTATGTATTGACATATAAATTTGGACAAAAGTGTTTTAGATCATTCCTACCTATCCCACCTTTAATACAGTTTAACCCTTGTGTGGTGTTCATATTTTTGTGACTCAGCCAGTGTTCGTGGGTCTGGTGGACCCGCTGCATTTTTTAGTTTTTAATTCAACTCAAACTAAAATGTTATGTTAAAATACTCAACTGATGTTTACTTCATTCCAATTACAAGCAATATAAACAGCATAGATCGTTAATATTTTCTCTTTACCTTTGTTAGATCACATTTAAGAATTGCTACCTCGTGTGGGAACGGCAGGGGTAGACACAACTCACTCTTGTAGCTACTTTCTCACACTCACACACAATCTCTCTCTCTCTCTCTCTCTCTCTCTCACACACACACACAACCATAACACACACACACACACACGCACGCAACCCCCCCCCCCCCCCCACACACACACACTTGGATATGTGGTGTATAGTTACTCTCCATAGGCATACGGGTTTTTCTAATGTACAAACTGTATAATCTATCCCCCTACACTAACCCTACCCCTAAACCTGCCCATCACAGAAAACTTTTGTCATTTTTTGAATTTCAAAAAACACCATTTAGTATGTTTTAGTGTGAGGACACAGATGTCGTCATATACCATGTTAACGTTGTAATATCCATGTCATTATACACATTTGTGTCCTCATAAACCATATACAAGAACACACACACACTAACATCAGCCCTGACAGGAGGAGGACAGAGTAAACGTACACAGGACCTACAATTCCCACACTTTTATTAGCCAGTGGACCCGAACATCCTGTGTGTAATATAAATGTGTAGGGGGGGTGTACAGTGTGTGGTGATTGAAAACGTGTTCTGATACATGTTCCTTACAGAAAATGAGCCAAGGAGTCTCAGTTTGAAAAAATAATTATTCGTATCATTTTTCTTTCGATAAAAAATGAAAACGGGTCCAACAGACCCGAACACCATACAAGGGTTGAGGAGTTTTAAATTATTCTCAAAATGTCCACAAGTTGGCGCCATTTATCGGTGAATCCGATATTACAAAACCGATACCCGATTATGGGGAAATGCTTAATAATCAGGGAAAATATCAGGAAACCGATGTATCGGTTGATCACTATTCATAGGGATGGGTATCGTTAAGGTTTTAACGGTATTACTACTCTTACCGATACTGCTTATCGGTCCGGTACTTTAACGGTATTCTTATCGGTACTTTTTGAGATTATATATATATATATATACACACACACACACAATTAACAAAAATACACAGCCTACACATGCAGTGCTTTCATTTCAGGAAGAATTCTACTAATCAAATGTAAAATAACACTGTTCATCATAAATAGCCAAATTAATGCTTATTAAAGCTGAAGTTATTCATGCAAGAGCTGTGAGTGATTTTCTCTTTGCATTTGGTTGTTTATTCGCAGTAATTCGTCAGCATGTTTATTTACACCGCTGCCTCTTTAAGACAGACGTGCAGATCTATAGGCGACAGGCAGATGGACTATATTTTCTCTTGACTATATCCATAATAACTACGTCCATTTTAGACACAAACTGTGTAGTGTTTAAGAGACTCTCCAAGCCAGTCATTTTGACACAGATGTTTGTGTACATTTGATCGTTTAGACGCGAGTGTGAAACCGAAAGTGTAATTTGCTCGTCTCGTTACGGCTGTTTCAGAGCGCGCGCGTCGACTTGGGAACAATCTCTTGCGCACATTTTTGTGCATTTAATCGCTCTTTTTATTATTAAACGCGTCCCACAATTTACCAACAGTGGCTAGACTGTATTTTACAACAATCTCTGATCGTGCTGAACTGCTGATTCTGTCATTACGTTTTAGTTTTATGGAGAAATGACAGCTTGGCTACTGCTGCAAAGGGAATCAAGTTGGGCTAGACATAAATATTATTATTATAATCTTTGGAAGACAAAATCTAAAATAAAAGCAGACTATCACAGATCTAAAGTGTAACCAGGCTATGTTTGAATGTTTGGTTCTGTCCTCCGTTTGCGGAGCTCTCTCTCTCTCTCTCTCTCTCTCTCTCTCTCTCTCTCTCTCTCTCTCTCTCTCTCTCTCTCTCTCTCTCTCTCTCGTGTATTTTCAAAAGTACCGACAGCAGAACCGATAACGTCAGAGCTTATCGATACAACGGTCTTTCAAAATTCAGCCCCGGGGCCCGTTTAATACCGGTTTTCGGTACCCATCCCTAACTATTCATAAGTTATAAATTGTACTATATAGCCCGTTTAAATATGCACACAGAAAGGCGAACCACATTATCTTCTCCCGCTTTCTCTCCATGTTTAACACGTGAGAAAAAAACCTTTTGTTACATCGTTGGGTTCTGATAGGCCTGGTGCAATAGTCAATAAATCAATTAACCGTGCGATAATTTTTCCGGCTGCGATAATTTCCATTTGCATGCTTGTTTGTTTTCCTCGTCTCTCTCGCTGACTCTCGTCCGTTTGGGGAGGAGTTTGCATAGATATATAAAATATATCTATCTACCTTTATTCTGTAAATCTATGGGTGTTTGTACTCGACGCGCAGACTTAAAGCTACACTGAAGTCGGCCGTTTGATAAAAGCAAGTTATTCTTCAGTTCAGTCTGTCTGTGCTAAAGGCTCATGAGTTCCTGTAGAGATAGCGATACACATTCTCCTTTTGGTGCCAAATAAATGAAAAGCATCCTCGATGTCTTCTCTCTCTCGCTGTCTCAGAATCTCACCTCGCTGTCCTCAGAGAGGGTCAGGTTCAGTGTGTGCGTGATTACATGATATAACATTTAATTTAATACCGTATCCTAAATTAAGGATAATTAAGATATATATCATATGCTGAAGTCTTTCTGGAGTGTTAACAAATTAAAAAAAAGAAGAACCGCACAGAACCGGAAACCATGATAAGGAAGCGAACCATGGGTTTTGTGAACCGCCGCCCCTAATATGCTCTTAAAACACCATCTTCGCCTGCAGTTTTCATTCATTTTATTTATTATTTTTGGTATTTATCCAAGTGCATGGGGAACAGTCCATCTGTGATTATGTACAGTAAAATAGTTGTAAAATTAAAGTTAAGAGGCTAGGTTTAATATTGTTTCTGTTCTTACCTCTGCTCCCACCTGAGCGCATCAATTCCAGATGTGTATACAGCGGTAGCCTATAAAATGACATTTCATAAAAGAGCATAATCCATACTGCTGATATCCATTTTCACTTGATTGAGGTAATTTCCATGTGCGTTATTTTTAATTAATATTGTTTGTTATTTAGTAGCTAGCCGATGTCATTTGTAATGAAAGCCGTTTCTGCCACTGAATACAAAAAAGGTAATCGTGACTTTAATGTCCGAATTGTGAGAGAAGTCCTTTTTTATAGTTTTATATAAACTTTAATTCTCTTTGATAAGCCTGCACGAGTACAGACGTATGAGCCTTCACTCGAGCGTCATGTCCAGAGCTGCATTTACATTCACTGGCCTATTTAAAAGTATTTATATATTGAATTATGTTTTTTAAAACAAACGAGTCATATTATGAGCTTTGCGGCAATTGGCTGATGAAACATTGATTAAAGTTAAGATGCAATGTATACAAAACAAAAATTACTTTAAAGAAAGACTTTCAACAAAACGTAATGATGTCATTATCTCTCAACATGAGACTGAATGTGTGTTTAATGGCTCCAGCAGAAATCCTTCTTCTGAGCGTTGGCTGTGATGAGCTGAGCATGTGGAGAGGCGTTCTGTAAGACGGGTCTGAATTATAGACCGTAAAAAAATATATACGACTCGACATCATCCGTTTCCGCTTGCCATATTTGAAGCTTTCAGGCGGGGGTGCACGGCGCGGACATCTTGGGACCGAGTCTGCGCAGTAGCGATTTCGGGACCAGAGTTGCGCAGTAGAGCGCAGGAAGTAGAGCAGGAAGTACAGCTGCGATATCTAAAGCCCGTCCACACTCTCGCAGATGCAGAACAATTAATTATGTTGGTGTGAAATAAACAGTTATGGAAATGTAGAAATTAAAGCTAAAGCTCTAATCTGCTCCCAAAAATTTCGAAAAAAGTCCATTAGTGCCTCAGTGACTTCACTCAGAGAAGCCGTCAGTCTCAGCTGTCAATCATGACGTCACACACCCGTTTTTAAAGCGTCAGATAACTAACTAAAACTAAACTTATTTTTAAAACGAACACCTGAAATGAAATCATCGTGATGATAACTGCCTTCAGTGACATAAACTAACTTTGGGGAAAAATTTTTTAAGTGTAATTTTATTATTTAGTTTGCCTCGCATCCATTAGAAATCACAGAGGGGCGGCTATACTGGGACCGGCCACCGGGGGGCGATGGAGGCGCGAAAGCTTCAGTAAATGAGAGGGAGACTGCAGGCTTGGTCTGAATTAGGCTGAAAAACGATTACAATGCAGTTCATTCCAGTGGGATTTAAGAGTTAAATAGTTTTGAGCTTCTCCACTGCAAGGGCCACTGGTCTCAAAAGGTTTGAGAACCCCTGGTTGTGTGTGTGTGTGTCTGTGTGTGTGCACGCGTGCACGTTCAGGGAGAGAGTGTGTATTCCTCCAGAAATGTTGTGTGTGTGTGTGTGTGTATCCCTCTAGAAACGCGAGAAGTGTTTGTGTGTGTTTCGCCTGACACTCATTTATGGTGTGTGTGTGTGTGTGTGTTTAATAGAGAGTGGGGCCGAGGATGTTGGACCACGAGGGTAAAGAGGTTCCAGGAAACAGAGGATACAAGTATTTCGGCGCCGCTAAAGACTTACCTGGAGTCCGAGAGCTGTTCGAGACGGAGCGTGAGTCCAGTCACATGATAACTGATCCGGAACCGCACTGCTATACCGTAATCATGATAACTGATCCAGAACTGCACAGCTGTACCGTAATCATGATAACTGATCCAGAACCGCACAGCTGTGCCGTAATTATGATCACTGATCCGGAACCGCACCGCTGTACCGTAATCATGATCACTGATCCGGAACCGCACCGCTGTACCGTAATCATGATCACTGATCCGGAACCGCACCGCTGTACCGTAATCATGATCACTGATCCGGAACCGCACCGCTGTACCGTAATCATGATCACTGATCCGGAACCGCACCGCTGTACCGTAATCATGATCACTGATCCGGAACCGCACCACTGTACCGTAATCATGATCACTGATCCAGAACCGCACCGCTGTACCGTAATCATGATCACTGATCCGGAACCGCACCACTGTACCGTAATCATGATCACTGATCCGGAACCGCACCGCTGTACCGTAATCATGATCACTGATCCGGAACCGCACCGCTGTACCGTAATCATGATCACTGATCCGGAACCGCACCGCTGTACCGTAATCATGATCACTGATCCGGAACCGCACCGCTGTACCGTAATCATGATCACTGATCCGGAACCGCACCGCTGTACCGTAATCATGATCACTGATCCGGAACCGCACCACTGTACCGTAATCGTGATCACTGATCCAGAACCGCACCGCTGTACCGTAATCGTGATAACTGATCCAGAACCGCACCGCTGTACCGTAATCATGATCACTGATCCGGAACCGCACCACTGTACCGTAATCATGATCACTGATCCAGAACCGCACTGCTGTACCGTAATCATGATAACTGATCCAGAACCGCACAGCTGTGCCGTAATTATGATCACTGATCCGGAACCGCACCGCTGTACCGTAATCATGATCACTGATCCGGAACCGCAACCCGTTTTACCGTAATCATGATCACTGATCCAGAACCACACCACTGTACCGTAATCATGATAACTGATCCAGAACCGCACCGCTGTACCGTAATCATGATCACTGATCCAGAACCGCACCGCTGTACCGTAATCATGATCACTGATCCAGAACCGCACCGCTGTACCGTAATCATGATAACTGATCCAGAACCGCACCGCTGTACCGTAATCATGATCACTGATCCGGAACCGCACCGCTGTACCGTAATCATGATCACTGATCCAGAACCGCACCGCTGTACCGTAATCATGATCACTGATCCAGAACCGCACCGCTGTACTGTAATCATGATAACTGATCCAGAACCGCACCGCTGTACCGTAATCATGATAACTGATCCAGAACCGCACCGCTGTACCCTGATCATGTGACCTCTGCCTGTTCTCTGCAGCTGTGCCGCCGCCCAGAAAAACCCGCGCTGAGCTGATGAAGGACATCGACGCCGAGTATTATGGGTACAGAGATGAAGACGACGGCGTTTTGGTGCCTTTGGAGCAGGAATATGAGAAACAAGGTGAGGCGAGCCCCGACTAACACAAACACACACCGAGAATACGGTTGGATTCTAGACCTCTCGTCCCAGTCTGTCAGTAATACGCATGCAACATTTTTTTGTCATCTCAATCACGCGTGCACACTGCCTCCGAAACTTTCACCTGTCAAAAAAAAATTGGAACAGGTTCGATTTTTTGCGTTTTCGCATCCATAAAAACTAATGCTGTCAATTGATTTAAATATTAAATCGTGATTAATCGCATATTATCATGAGTTAATTTGCGATTAATTGCAATTTTATCACATTTTTATCAGTTCTAAATGTACATTAAATTAATGTTTCATGTTTTTAATTCTCTAATCAACAGGGGAATGGACACATATGATATATATTGAGACAGTCCAGACACAAATGCAATAGCACGTCATAAAGCGAGACGACAACATAAGTTATAACCGTAATTAAACTAAAGTATCCCTGATCTCTTCATCAGCAGATATTCTCTGCTCATCTGTTCCCACACCAGCGGTTTATAGATTATCATGACAATATGCTAATCAATGACTGAAGATCATTAACGCATAAATTCAGAAACGTCCTCCATCATTGTCTGACTCCTGTTTGATCATAAAAGGCTGAACAGTTTCTGACATGTTCTCTCTTTGTGTGTGTGTGTGTGTGGTGATCAGAGCTGCTAACATGAGCTCTTGAGCTCCGCCCTCTTCCTGAAAGGGGGCGGGGAGCAGCAGCTAATTTGCATTTAAAGGTACATACACAAAATAGCGTTTTTTTGCTTACCCTCAAAAAGTGACAGTTTTAACATGCTATCAATGACTATCTGGGGTTATTTTGAGCTGAAACCACACACAAACACACAGACATGGGGGACTTCAGAGAGTTATTCTACATCTTGTAAAAAGGGGCATTACAGGACCCCTTAAATGACCTGCAGTGAGTTACTGCATCTTAATGTGTGTTGGGAGGTCCATAGATTGAGTAAAGTTGCTTTTTTAATATTGATATTATGCCAGTTTATAGTAAATAATAGCACATCTGTGGAACTGCAGAGTTGATCCTCAATCAGCGGCGTCACTCGCTTGGCTTAAATCTGTGTGTGTGTGTGTGTGTGTGTGTGCTCCTCGTGCCTCCACACGAGATGCGCTTGATTGAGGCCGCACACACTCGCGTGAAGCGCTGCATTATGTGTGTGTTCGCTCTGGACAGATGTGGTATTGTGTGCTGATGGCATTTCCTGACATGTGTTTCCCATTTGTGCCTGTTTAACTGATGCTTGACATGCGGAGAGAGGTCTGTGATAACACACACCTGACCTGAAGTCACATGACCGAGGCCTGAAGTACGGACGGTTAAACAGGGTTGAGGTAGGGCCGATCACACAGAACGCGTTTTTTGCAGCGTTATGCCTTGTCATTGAATGGATTTCGGTTGGCAGAGAGCAGTCTGCACATTGCTTAGTTCAGTTCAGTCTTAATTCATTTCCCGAAGGCAATTTGGGTGCAGAAAACAAGCATACACATAAAAACAGTGTCTCACACATATACTCGAAAATAGGAGAAAAAAACCCACACTAAATACATTTACACTAAACAACTTTACAGTAGGCCTGTCGCGATAGTCAAAAAATCAGTTAATAGCACGATAAAAAAAATGAGCTCTAATTTTTCCGGCCGCGATAATTTCCATTTTCATGTTTTTGTTTTCCTCGTCTCTCTCTCGCTGACTGCCCGCGTGCCTCGTCTGTTTGGGGAGGAGTTTAAACCATAGACTGTAAAAGGGTTTATACTCGACGTGCAGACTGCGATGAGACGTCGTGCTCGGAGAGATTCGACTGGAACTCGTGGCTCTTCAGTTGTGGAGACGCACGCAAAGTTACAAAATTTGACGTGCACAGCGCCAAGCGAAATGGGGTCTCGCTCCACGTTGACGTCACTTTTTGCCGCGCTCGTGCGGATGCGTCGAGTATAAACGAGGCTTAAAGCTACACTGAAGTCAGCCGTTTGATAAAAGCAAGTTATTCTTCAGTTCAGTCTCTGTGTGCTAAAGGCTCATGCGTTCCTGTAGAGATAGCGATACACATTCTCCTTTTGGTGCCAAATAAATGAAAAGCTTCATCGATGTCTTCTCTCTCGCTGTCTCAGAATCTCACCTCGCTGTCCTCAGAGAGGGTCAGGTTCAGTGTGTGCGTGATTACATGATATAACATTTAATTTAATACCGTATCCTAAATTAAGGATAATTAAGATATATATCATATGCTGAAGTACATTTCTGGAGTGTTAACGAACAAAACAACCGCACAGAACCAGAGTCCATCGCTTTTATGGTGTTTGGTTGTTTTGATCATTTATTGTGGGTATTTAACATGTTTTCCGCTTTCAGTGTCTTTAGAAATAAAAGTTTATTGATCTTTGAAAAGGTGTACCTTTTCCATTATTATGCCATTATCATTATTTTAGATGAAAATGGTCTCAGAACGACTATATTATCGTTCATCTCAATCATCTCTGGGCTAATTTATGGTCCAGCAGTGTTATCGTGGCAGGCCTGACCGAGGGGACTAGTGAATGTGTTTTGCTAAGCGGAGTTCTCTACCGGCTACCAGAAGGGAGAAGAGGAAACTCAGAATATAAAGGATGAGAATCATCTAACTAAGGGTGCGTTCACACTTGTCATGTTTGGTTCGATTAAAGTGAACCCTGGTGCGATTGCTCGGTTAGTGCGGTTCATTTGAACATATGTGAACGCTGCCATCCGAACCCTGGTGCGCACCAAACAAGCGGACCGAGACCGCTAAAAAGATGATGGGTCTCGATCCGCTTCCAAACGAACTCTGGTGCGGTTCGATTGATATATGAACGCAACACGGACCAAAGACATGTAAACGGACCAAAAACAGGACGTATAATGTCACAAGATGCGACGCATAATGCAGCTGATTTGACGACGCGGAAAGATCGGTGTATCCAAAATGAGTAACTTTAACGTTAGAGGGCAAACGTGGAGCAACGAGGAAGTGCTTAGTCATTTGGTCTGACGAGCATGTTTCGAAAATGCTAGAAAAAACACACAAAAAGCAGACCTGGCTCTTCTCATCAGAGGACCTGTGTTGCCCATTATTAGCAGGTACAGACGACAGAACGGCCGTCTCTGTTCTGCACAACGGAGGAAATCCTGCTGCTGTTTTGAACATTTCATGAGCTCTTCATGAGTTCTCTGGTAAAAAAAAATAATGCCACATGTACACGCATAAAATGATCGCGTTTAATCAGCACACAGCGTTGTTCTGAATGTTTTGAACATTTCATGAGCTCTTCATGAGTTCTCTGGTAAAAAATAATGCCATATGTACACGCATAAAATGCCCGCGCGTGTAATCCGCACACAGCATTGTTCTGAATGTTCGGTAAGCGAGCTCATACGTCATATAAGCCGACCAATCAGGTTGTGAGCGTCTCCCTGTGCCTTTGGTTCGGTAACTTTAGGGTCGCTGTTAAAAATGCTCGTGTGAACGCTGAGCGGACCAGGACAAAATGTTTTGTTTTTTGGTCCGGACCAAACGAACCGAACTAACCGAACTACAAGTGTGAACGCACCCTAAATGTTCTGGGCTTTACCCGAAGCCTGTCTATGGTTTAACGGAGCCACAGTCGTCCGCTTCCCCTGATTTACCATCCTCTCAATACGGTTATTATTTTTAACATTCAGAGAGTTGGACCAGCACAACAATGAAAAGGATAAAAACAACTCAATATAAGATCTATAAAACATACCCATCAGTGTTTATCCACTTTAAATGACCTCAGTTTCCGTAAGCAGTACAAGCTTTGCTGCCCCTTTTTACACCAGACATCAGTATTTGCAGAAAACATCAATATGTGCCCTGGGTGCCTCGCGTTTTTGAAGGAGCGCTCGCAGCGCATGATTTAAAAAAAAAAAATCAACTCTGAGAAGCATCTGACATCATCGCGTTTATTTTCTGTTGTCCAATCGAATGAATGGAGGGGGGGGGGCTTCCGTTGTGTTGACGTTACATTGATTTGACTGACAGGAAGGCTGATTCGTATTTAAAAACATGAATTAAATAAACAACTTTAAATATGTCTATTAGTTTGTCAATGTTTGAATTATTAAAGCGTTAGTTCAGCCAGAAATGAAATGTCTGTCATTAACTCCTCTCCCTAATGTCGCTCCACACCCGTCAGTCCTCCGCTCATCTTCACACACAGTTTAAGATATTTTATATTTAGTCCGAGAGCGTATGCAAGTGTATGCACACTATACTGTCCATGTCCAGAAAGGGAATAAAAACATCATCACAGTAGTCCATATGAGACATCAGTGGGTTAATTAGAGTCTCTTGAAGCATCAGAAATACATTTGGGTCCAAAAATAACAAAAACTACGACTTTATTCAGCATTGGCTTCTCTTCCGCGTTTGTGTTCAATCCTCAGATAAAGATTCAAACGGTTATGAATCAGCGAATCGATTCATGATTCGAACAAAAACTACGACTTTATTCAGCATTGGCTTCTCTTCCGCGTTTGTGTTCAATCCTCAGATAAAGATTCAAACGGTTATGAATCAGCGAATCGATTCATGATTCGGATGACTCTAGGTGAACTAACCCTTTAAATGGATGAACTGATTCTTCACTTTATTTTTAGGTGGCACTCCTGGTCCTCCATAGATTCGAGGGTTGCCTAGAAATATAAAAAAAATGGTCTTTTCTAAATTAAAAAACATCAACCAAAAAAGGCAGTGCGGTGCTCCTCGCGTGTTGTGTGTGATCGGGCCTTAATCCGTGTGTGTGTGTGTGTGTGTGTGTGTGTGTGTGTGTGTGTTCCAGTCATAGCGGAGGCGGTTGAGAAATGGAGAGCAGAGAAAGAGGCTCGATTAGCGGCTGGAGGAGTGGTGAAGGATGCGGAAGAAGAGGAGGAGGAGTTCATCTACGCTGTCAGAGATGAAGAGGTGAGCCTCATCCATCCATCCATCCATCCATCCATCCGTACACTCATCCGCTCACTCACGCCATCTTCTGTTTTCCAGCAGTCTGATGATGAGGCGGGAGAGCAGATGGAGGGCGAGGATGGAGCGCAGTCGTTCTTCGCTCATGTTCCTGTGCCCTCGCAGAAGGAGGTTTGGAGATTTATATTTTTAAATAAACAAATAAGAAATGTCAGAAATAATGTTTAAACGTGAATCTAAACCACCAGTAGGTGGCAGCAGGTGAGACATAATGAGCGAGTCATTTGAGTCGATTCATTCAAACGGATGATTCATTCAAGAATGAGGCAGTCGTTTATGAACAGGTCATTGACTCTTTGATTCAACGATTCATTCAAACACTGAATCGTTCAGACACACACACACACACACACACACACACACACACACACACACACACACACACACACACACACACACACACACACACACTGTTGCTGTGAGATGCGTTATGGTTCTGCTGTGATCTATTTTCGCTGCTGAAACAGAACAAAAACAGTCAATATTGCATCTAAAATGTAAGTGACTAAAGTTCATTAATAGTTTATGGAGCTGTATCGCAGCGTCTCAGGTTTGTGTAGTGGCTCCGAAACGCCACAGTCAAAGTCTGAGGTCAGAGTGTGTGTGTGTGTGTGTTTGTGTGTATGTTTCGCCTGACACTCATTTATTGTGTGTGTGTGTGTGTGTGTGTGTGTTCTGCCTGACACTCATTTATAGTGTGTGTGTGTGTGTGTGTGTGTTCTGCCTGACACTAATTTATTGTGTGTGTGTGTGTGTGTGTGTGTGTGTGTGTGTGTGTGTGTGTGTGTGTGTGTGTGTGTGTGTGCGTGCGTGTGTTTCGCCTGACGCTCATTTATTGTGTGTGTGTGTGTGTGTGTTTCACCTGACGCTCATTTATTGTGTGTGTGTGTGTGTGTGTGTGTGTGTGTGTGTGTGTGTGTGTGTGTGTGTGTGTTTTGCCTGACACTCATGCATGGTGTGTGTGTGTGTGTGTTTTGCCTGACACTCATGTATGGTGTGTGTGTTTTGCATTGACACTCATCTATGGTGTGTGTGTGTGTGCTTTGCCTGACACTCATGTATGGTGTGTGTGGGTTTTGCCTGACACTCATGTATGGTGTGTGTGTGTGTGTGTGTTTCTGTGTTTTGCCTGACACTCATTCATTGTGTGTGTGTGTGTGCGTGCGTGTGTTTCGCCTGACGTTCATTTATTGTGTGTGTGTGTGTGTGTGTGTGTGTGTGTGTGTGTGTGTGTGTGTGTGTGTGTGTGTGTGTGCGTGCGTGTGTTTCGCCTGACGCTCATTTATTGTGTGTGTGTGTGTGTGTGTTTCACCTGACGCTCATTTATTGTGTGTGTGTGTGTGTGTGTGTGTGTGTGTGTGTGTGTGTGTGTTTTGCCTGACACTCATATATGATGGAGAGAAAAGAGCAGCCCAGTTTATCACTGATATTTCGAGCCAGTTGTCCCGGTCGTGATGGTTCTGTTCGCTTGAACGCGTGGGATGGAAACGCTCATGACTGTGTGAACTCTGTGTTGATGTAAACTGTTCCTTTAATCCTGAATCATAACTGATCATGTTCCTGTGGATCAGATCGAGGAAGCGCTGGTCCGACGGAAGAAGATGGAGCTGCTGCAGAAATACGCCAGTGAGAGTCTGATGGCACAGAGCGAAGAGGCCAAAACATTACTGGGATTATAGCGGATCCGTGGGGAA
This sequence comes from Pseudorasbora parva, assembly GCF_024679245.1. Taxonomy (NCBI): domain Eukaryota; kingdom Metazoa; phylum Chordata; class Actinopteri; order Cypriniformes; family Gobionidae; genus Pseudorasbora; species Pseudorasbora parva. Next base: position 849,173 of record NC_090193.1, on the reverse strand, counting down.
CGGAGCGGATCATTATGACCACATCTGCTGAAGTTCTGCTTGAGCTGCTCAGTGTGATGTACCGTTCACATCATTTATCATCTGTCGTTGTCACACTGTAACTGTAAACTAGTGCTTTATTTCACAAATGACTTCAGAAAAATTTTGTTCACCATGTAAAAGGACAAAAGTACAAAAAACTGTAAATATTTTGTATACCGTGTTGACTTTGCCTCTGTGCAGAAGTAAACTGCTTTTCTACAAACTCTGTCTTTATTCTGCTGCAGTGATTTCAGTGTAATGCACACATTCACAGGTTTCATTAGCAACGCAGGTCTCGTGTCGTGTTTATTATCCAGAGATTTTACATTTAACCGGCGTGCTGTTGAGGCTCTATAACATGAACGCATTAGCAGTAGCAGTCGCTAACTCAACGCGTGTGATGCTCATTAGGGCGGCTTTTCCTGGAAGACCTGAGAGGCACATTTAAAGTAACTCAGCAGTAAGATATTTCCTCACATTAAAATGATTCGGAAACAGTTTTTTTAATATATTAAAGGTGCAGTGTGTAGTATTTATGAGGATCTGTTGAATGAAATACAACATAACTGTTTTCAGTGGAGTATAAAGAGCGTAATATGTGTTTAATACCTTATAATGAGCCGTTTCTATCAACACACACCGTGGGTCACTTAAAGTGAAGCCGCCGCCATGTTTCTACAGTGGGCCTAAAGGGACAAACTTCACTATAGAGCACTTGCTACTCTCTGCTGTCTCAGGCGACCACTTTGTCCTGTGTCAGCCACCGTAGCTTCTCCATGTGCTCTGAAAGGGAGGGGTGAGCGGGTGCAATTCACAACCTCACCACTAGATGAACAGCCGCTAAAACTCACACACTGCACCTTTAATTTATTGATATAGAATGTAACTTTTGTCCCGCTAGCTGGATTAATGCAATAACAAACATTTTTTAACACAATAAATGTTTTAATAGGGCCAAAATACAAACACTAAGTAATGCATTATTAACAAGTGTCTTGAAATCCAACTAAAAAAATAGCTATAAAAACATGGAACGTCCGAGCAGAACCGATTTAAGGCCGATCACACTTTATATACGGCGTCTTTAAAGAGGAGCTGTGGTGCTTTTGTCCATCGGTCTCCAGTGTGTGGCGCTCCAGCTCTTCTCTATCAGTGTCAGTGTTCCTGAACTCCTCAAACGCCGCCATCTGCAGTTAACCAACACCTCACAATATTCCTCAGAGAAATACACCCCATTGACAATGGCAACGGTTGAGTTAAAAATCCTCTTTTGTGTTCTCCTGAAGAAACAAACACACCTACACCCCGATGCCCTGCAGATAAACATCACACTCTTATTTATGGGAGAACTATCCCTTTAAATAAACAGAAATGATCATGAACGAACAGTTCCAGGAGAACATTAAATGTCCAGTGAGCCATTTCTGAGAAACAAACATGCCCCGCCCCTTACCCTAAAGACCACACCCCTATCTTGATAGCCCCGCCCCCAAACCCCCAAACACTCAAACTGATGAACGCTGCCTTCGGAGGAAGGCATCACGGCCCATCTGAATCCAGCTTTAGCTTCCCTTCCTGAGATCTCTTCATCTGATCGATTTCTGAAGGCTGCATAGATGTGTCCTTTGATATCCCACAATCCTGAGCTTTCCAGGATTCCTGGTCAGTTTGTGTGTGTGTACGTTTTTGACCAGCTCTAACTCTAATTAAAGATTTGTTCTCACCAAAGCTCGCTCTGTTGATCATTAAAGGCACAGTATGTAATTTTCCGTCTCTTAGTCGACACAGAGGCGTGGCTTGACTCTTGAGTGGGCGGAGCTTTAATTCTGCCGCGAGCGCTTCCCCTTCTTCTGCTCGTGTGTGTGTGTGTGTGTAACAGTGCCGTTTAATCATATCACGCACATGTGAGTGTGTTAAAGTGATGTTATAATGCTACTATGAGCCGCTTGTTCACACTGCAGTGAGCGAGATCATATTAGGCGGTAAAACACGGCACTCTGAGCGGTAAATCAACAACAGCAGATTTAAACATTAAGACTAACTGTGTAGAGCTGGAGAACGATCATTAGTTTCTGTCCATCAATGATCCAAACAGTGTCTAATAAACACATCAGATATTAAAGCGGCGATAGTGTTTCCATGGTTACTACACAATAACACATCAGATATTAAAGCGGCGATAGTGTTGCCGTGGTTACTACACAATAACACATCAGATATTAAAGCGGCAATAGTGTTGCCATGGTTACTACACAATAACACATCAGATATCAAAGTGGCGATAGTGTTGCCATGGTTACTACACAATAACACATCAGATATTAAAGTGGCAATAGTGTTGCCATGGTTACTACACAATAACACATCAGATATTAAAGTGGCGATAGTGTTGCCATGGTTACTACACAGTAACACATCAGATATTAAGTGGCGATAGTGTTGCCATGGTTACTACACAATAACACATCAGATATTAAAGCGGCGATAGTGTTTCCATGGTTACTACACAATAACACATCAGATATTAAAGCGGCGATAGTGTTGCCGTGGTTACTACACAATAACACATCAGATATTAAAGTGGCGATAGTGTTGCAATGGTTACTATACAATAACACATCAGATATTAAAGTGGCGATAGTGTTGCAATGGTTACTATACAATAACACATCAGATATTAAAGCGGCGATAGTGTTGCAATGGTTACTACACAATAACACATCAGATATTAAAGCGGCGATAGTGTTGCCATGGTTACTACACAATAACACATCAGATATTAAAGCGGCGATAGTGTTGCCATGGTTACTACACAATAACACATCAGATATTAAAGCGGCGATAGTGTTGCAATGGTTACTATACAATAACACATCAGATATTAAAGTGGCGATAGTGTTGCAATGGTTACTATACAATAACACATCAGATATTAAAGCGGCGATAGTGTTGCCATGGTTACTACACAATAACACATCAGATATTAAAGCGGCGATAGTGTTGCCATGGTTACTACACAATAACACATCAGATATTAAAGCGGCAATAGTGTTGCCATGGTTACTACACAATAACACATCAGATATTAAAGCGGCGATAGTGTTGCCATGGTTACTACACAATAACACATCAGATATTAAAGCGGCGATAGTGTTGCAATGGTTACTACACAATAACACATCAGATATTAAAGCGGCGATAGTGTTGCAATGGTTACTATACAATAACACATCAGATATTAAAGCGGCGATAGTGTTGCCATGGTTACTACACAATAACACATCAGATATTAAAGCGGCGATAGTGTTACCATCAGTGTAGTTACGTAATCAGATTACTTTTAATCTAAAGTAACTGTGTAAAGTAACGCATTTTAACATTTACAACACAATATCTGAGTTACATTTTCAAATAAGTAACGCAAGTTTAAACGGTTATGGGATGCTCGTAACTAAGCGACAGAGTCCGTTAAAGATGACGACGTAGTCCTGAAGCTTGCTCTTCTGCTACACACTCAAAAGTTTGTACTTTTTCTTCACAATACTTTTAGGATGTAGTATAAGTTGGCGAATTGGGACACAGCTTCACATTTGGGAGTCAACACAATATATAACAGTTCTAGTGGCTTTTGGATATTTCAATCCTAAAAATCTTCCATATTGTGCCTTTAAACCGTTACGCTGCCTCAGACGTCTCTGAGATCAGTCGGCCTAAGATTTGGGACGCAGGCCCCTCCCCCCTCATGAAATATATCTATTAATTCAGCATTGGCTTCTCTTCCGGGTTTGTGTTCAATCCTCAAATAAAGATTCAAACGGTTATGAATCAGCGAATCGATTCTTGATTCGGATTGCGTGTCAAACTGCTGAAATCACGAGTCATTGGCGATCCGAATCATGAATCAATTCGCTGATTCATAACCGTTTGAATCTTTATTTGAGGATTGAACACAAACGCGGAAGAGAAGCCAATGCTGAATAAAGTCGTAGTTTTTGTTATTTTTGGACCCAAATGTATTTTGGATGCTTCAAGAGACTCTAATTAACCCACTGATGTCTCATATGGACTACTGTGATGATGTTTTTATTCCCTTTCTGGACATGGACAGTATAGTGTGCATACACTTGCATACGCTCTCGGACTAAATATAAAATATCTTAAACTGTGTGTGAAGATGAACGGAGGGCTTACGGGTGTGGAGCGACATTAGGGAGAGGAGTTAATGACACACATTTCATTTCTGGGTGAACTAACGCTTTAAGTTAAAGAGCGTTTTCTATTGGCCCATTTGTGCGGATGACGTCACTCGTAGCCTTTGTTTCGATTCATAAATCAAGATGTTCCGTTTCTTGTAATCGCGTGAGTTCTGCTGTGACGCGCGTGTCTGCAGATCGTCGCGTCGCGTCGCCTCATTCGGAAGGATGTTTGTTTCCTGAATCCTGACTCTTTCGATAGACTCGGACCACCTCCTCTGTCGTCACATCGCGCCGCTACAAAAGCTTGATGGAGAAAGTGGACGCAGGAGGAACCGGCCAGAACAGCGGATCGACATGAAGGCCTTCGCCGCGCTGCGGAGCTCGACGGGCGGCGTGTGTTCGCGGAGCGTCGCGGCTCTCGGCCGGAGCGGCCTCTGCAGTAAGGTAGCGTTAGTGTTTACATTCCTGCGTCATGTGATGTTTGCTCAACCGCTGGATCCGTGTGATCGAGCGTGTGTGTGTGTGTGTGTGTGTGTGTGTGTGTGTGTATCATGTTTGAATCTATTTCACTGATGACACTTCGCACTCACTTCTCTTTTACTGTAACGCGTGTGATAGTATTCTCTGCGGTGTGTGTGTGTGTGTGTGCTTATTGATCATCTGCAGTGCTTCATCCTCACTTTGCACCTTTTAAATAACAGACATTATATTTTCATCCGTTATTACACTGTTACTACAAGACTGTTGCTTTGATTTTAAATGATGCATTGCAGATTATATTCTGATTATGCCAAACATAACATTAGCTGCTTAAATCACACATAATGAATGACCTGTGCTGTTACTGAGGTGTAATTAAAGATGTTACTATCAAAATAATTACATGCAGGTATTTAAAAAATAAAAAGATGAATATGTGGAACGCATGTAAAATGAGTGTCACAGTTAAACGTATCATTATTGTTATTAATAGTTTGTTATCATTATATCATTATTGTTATTAATGGTTTGTTGTGATTTATGCAAAACATTTTGTGATCTAAATGAATTTTGTTATTTTAGTTTTGTTCATATTTTAATTGTTTATATATATATATATATATATATATATATATATATATATATATATATATATATATATATATATATATATATTTCACTATATGCTTTTGTTTTTTATTTTTATTTTAATATTTCTGTCTAGGTTAAATCTATTTTATTTATTTCCAGTTAATAATTGTTACGCTTATTTCAGTGACAAAATTTTACATTTTCATTTAGTTTCCTTTTTTTATTATTTCAGCTTTATTTCAGTTAAAATATTGTTATAATCATTTGATTTTAAATGATGCATTACAGATTATATTCTGATTATGCCAAACACAATATTAGGTGCTATCCCATAATAAATGACCTGTGGTGTTATTGAGATTTAATTATAGATGTCATTATTAAATTAATGCAGGTATTTGTAAAATCTGAATGAATATGCATGTACACATTGTGCATTGAATCACTGTAGTTAAACATATTACTTTATTAATAATAATTCTTAGTGGTTTGTTGTTTATTTATGTTATTGTATTTATGCAAAGTTGTTTTGTGATATAAATGTTCACACATTAATTTTTCTATTATAATGTTATTTCATGATGTGCTTTTCTTTAATATTTCTATTTAGGTTAAATCTATTTGATTTATTTCCAGTTAATAATTTTAGTGCTTATTTCAGTGTCTAAATTTCTAATATTCATTTAGTTTTCTTTATAAAAAAAAGAATTATTCATCTTTATTAAATGAATGTGTCGGTGGTGTCTGTTAGTGAATGTCTGTGGTGAGGTGAGCATCATCAGCTCCTGCGCCTGTGATGGGTCTGAAGAGGAATGGAGGAAAAGTGGCGGTGATTATCCTTCATGGACTGTCTGATATTATGTGTGTATGTTTGAGAATGTAAGAATCAGCATATGCATGGCAGCTCATTGTTCCTGAGCGTGTGTGTGTGTGTGTGTGTGTGTGTGTGTGTGTGTGTGTGTGTGTGTGATTACTCAGCTTCTGTATGAGGAAGAGCTTGAGTTTCGCTGCTGTGTGTATCCTCGGGGAGTAACGCATGATTGTGCTCATAAATGCGGTGCGCTTTCTGGAATGATTGACGTGTGTGTGTGTGTGTGTGTGTGTCACAGACAGAAAGCGCAGATGTTTTATTTGAGCAGATCGGCTGTAATCCTCGAGTACGCACAGAAAACATGTTACGACTACACTAGGGCCAAATGTCCAGCAGGGTCAAGCGTGACGCAGCTCCAGCTCTTCTGTGTGTAATCTTCTCTTCTCTCGCTGAGGAAACTGGATAATGTCATCTTTATTCCACCTTTATCTTTCCTTCATTTATACCAGAGCATCGATTGAAACATTCAGCACTAAACCGAACCCTAACCCTGGCTATTAGCGTTCATTTATAAGAGTCACACACAGGTTCATAGAGGACAAAAACGTCCATGTCGAAAAACTTAATCTTGGGAGCACAGACTTGAGTTTGGTCTCGTTTTAAAGAAGACCCTTGGCAGATTATTGTTGAAGTCAAAAAAGTTTAAAAAGTAAAGCCAAAAAAAAGTTATAGAAGTTTAAGTTTATGAATAATATTTTTAAAACAATATATATTTTTAAAAACATGTTGAGCTCTAAAACTAGAAAATTAAAGCCATACATCTAAAAAAGTTGTGTTTGAAATTTGAGGTTGATATCTCATGAAATGATCTCTCAGTGAGTGTGTGTTTGGCCGCAGTGCCGCCGTTTCCCCCGTAGAGGCAGCAGAACGCCACCGCTGCACCGCGGCTGGATTCGGGATTTGCCGTTGAGTTTTTCCCTCTCATATTACAAACACACACATGCACACATACACACAATTTCTTTTTATTACATACACACCGCACTCTGACATCATTACCAACACACACCCACACAGTTATAGCCGCATCATTTATTAAATTAGCTTCATAATATCCATAAACAAAAAACAGGAATAAAGTGAGGATTTGCTTTATATGCCAAACCTGAAAACATCGCACCATCTAGTAAAAAAAAGTAAAAACTAAAATTTTGAAGCCTTGCCAACAGAATTAAAGGTGAACTATGTAGTATTTTTGCAGTAAAATATCCAAAAACCACTGGGCCGGTGTTATATATTTTGTTCAGTTGAGTACCTACAATATCCCAGATGTTTCCAACTATTTGTAAATTGTGAGAAAATTGCTATTTTAACTGAGGACCGGGACGTTTCAGCATAGCGTTTGAGGGAGTCGCCTGTCAATCGCCTCATATCTGCGTTTCCCTCGGTTTCGGCTTTTATTTGGCAGGAGCGCTTTACTCTTAGCAGTGTGAACAAGTGAACCCACGGAGTAACGTCATAACATCGTTTTAAACACACTTAAATGTATCTAATATGATAAACAGAGCTCCATTACCTCAAAATCATAACCGGAAGAGCGGATCAGTGCAAGCGCCCGGCGAATGTGTCCCGCCCCGTCATAATAAAAGTCCCGGTGCTCGCGAGGCGGGTATTTGTTTAACAATCACTCCAGCAGCTGTGCTCAGCTCCACAACACTCGGTCCTGCTCTGCTTCACTACAGTAACGTTAATAACCGCATGCATGAACATGATTTCTGCCCGAGTCCTATTTTTCACCGGCTGTGATGAGAAGACCACATCTCCCAAGATGCTGCGCTCACACTTTGCGTCATCAAACTACGCATTTGTTTTGCATAGGCGCCCTCCAGTGGACGAAAGCTGCATAGTGCACCTTTAAAGCCTATTAACAAAGATTGCGTCATTTTATAGTTAAATGGCAACGGGATTAAAATAGCAGTTTTAATGGCTTTCGATGTGGACACTTTTGTCCAAAAGGGCCCGAGTGTGAGTATTTTGTGCAATATATATATATTTTAAAGGAAATGGTGGTAAAATATTAAAATCCCAATAAAAATACACACTTGGCAAATGTTATGTAGTTAGCATTACCACAGGCAAAGTTATCACAAAAACAAAACTGAAAAGGACAAAATGTCCACAAGGACGCACAAGGGTTAATATATGTGTAGCTACTCTGTATCAAGGAAGGCTTAAAATACAGTCTGACCACACATTCCAGCAAAAGTTTTCCCAGTTTAACATTATTACTTTTAGTAAGTCTTTAAGCAAGAATCTCGAGTGAATGATTTAATGACTCACTCATAAAGACTTCACTTGTTTCATTACTGGATGAATCAGTGTTTTTGAACAAATCTCTTGAGTGAATGATTCAATGATTCACTTGTTTCATTACTGGATGAATCAGTGTTTTTGAACAAATCTCTTGAGTGAATGATTCAATGATTCACTTGTTTCATTACTGGATGAATCAGTGTTTTTGAACAAATCTCTTGAGTGAATGATTCAATGATTCACTTGTTTCATTACTGGATGAATCAGTGTTTTTGAACAAATCTCTTGAGTGAATGATTCAATGATTCACTTGTTTCATTACTGGATGAATCAGTGTTTTTAAACGAATGCAAGGCAGCATAATATTCAAATTGGGCTGAAAAGGTGCACGAAATTCCGTTACTCGGCTTGACTTTTCATTGGCCTGGCCATGTTTTCTCTTTTCTTCTTCTGTGTGTATGTGTGTGTGTGTGTGTGTGTGTGTGTGTGTGTGTGTGTGTCAGGTGGAGCCGAGCTTTGGGCTGCTGTTTGACATTGATGGAGTCCTGGTGCGAGGGAAGACTCCCATCCCGGCGGCTAAGAGAGCGTTCCAGAAGCTGGTGGACACTAAGGGGCAGTTCCTGGTTCCGGTGGTCTTCGTCACCAATGCTGGAAACTGCTTGCGTCAGAAGAAGGCGGATCAGCTGTCTCACATCCTGGGCGTTCCTGTGAGTCTCTGGCTTCATGAGGTTCCTCTGCTCAGGGTTTCTGGAAGGAATAATTGACGACGGGCCATTGAATTATTAGAAAAATAATGCACACCCGAGCTGGTGATGCGGTCACAACGCAAAGCGGAGTTTTTATATTTCTAATAATTCAACAGCCCATCGTCAATTATTCCTTACATTAACCCTGAGCAGGAGGAATCGCAGTTATTCCGCTTATACTACGATTACCACGCCTCAAGACATCGGTCCGATGATATATTTAAAGGGATTCGTCTGGTTTTGGACTTAAATCACTATCGTGAGTAGGACTATTTCTTCCACGCCTCGTCCAGCGCCTCTTAAACTAGTTCTGAAGCGCCATATTAAAGCTGGTAACGGAGGCTTGAGCTGTTAATAGCATTGAACTGAAGTTATTAAAGGCCCACTGAAAAATGACTACGTTAGCCTTAAAATTATGAATAAGCTGGGGTGTTCAAAAGCAATGACAAAATTTGCATTTAGGAGATATAAGCATTCAAAACTTACAGTCTCCCACTTCCGTTAAAACGAATCTCAGATTTTGATGACATCATCGCAGACTTCACCTTCTGATCAAATCTTCTGTCCAATCAAATGCTCTCTAGAATCTGAAGCCCCGCCCCCTACGCTGCTGAAATCGGTCAGTTGTTAACACACATTTACCGATTTCTACCTGGTGAAAGACACACTATACATGCGATAGGAAACGATTCAGTGTAAATATGCTTTCAGTGGAGGCTAATGAAGTCTGGTTTCACGTTAGTTTCACACACACACACACACACACACACCCTAAGCGCTCTGGTCTAAAGTAAGACTACAGACGCGAGATGCGGATCATATGCGCGAGTCGGCGCAGACAACAAACATATCGACCTATTTGAATTCTGCACAGAATGCTGCATTTCAGAGTAGAGCTGCAACTAACGATTATTTTTTCTGTCTACTAATCTAACGATTATTTTTCCAATTAGTCGACTAATCTAACGATTGTTTTTCCGGTTAGTCGACTAATCTAACGATTATTTTTCCGGTTAGCCGACTAATCTAACGATTGTTTTTCCGGTTAGTCGACTAATCTAACGATTATTTTTCCGGTTAGTCGACTAATCTAACGATTGTTTTTCCGGTTAGTCGACTAATCTAACGATTATTTTTCCGGTTAGCCGACTAATCTAACGATTATTTCCGGTTAGCCGACTGATCTAGCGATTATTTTCCGGTTAGCCGACTAATCTAACGATTATTTTCCCGGTTAGCCGACTAATCTAACGATTATTTCCGGTTAGCCGACTGATCTAGCGATTATTTTCCGGTTAGCCGACTAATCTAACGATTATTTTCCGGTTAGCCGACTAATCTAACGACTATTTTCCCGGTTAGCCGACTAATCTAACGATTATTTTTCCGGTTAGCCGACTAATCTAGCGATTATTTTTCCTGTCGGCTAATCTAGCGATTATTTTTCCAATTAGTCGACTAATCTAACGTTTATTTTCCGGTTAGTCGACTTATCTAGCGGTTATTTTTCCGGTTAGTCGACTAATCTAACGATTATTTTCCCGGTTAGCTGACTAATCTAACGATTGTTTTTCCGGTTAGTCGACTAATCTAACGATTATTTTCCCGGTTAGCTGACTAATCTAACGATTGTTTTTCCGGTTAGCCGCCTGATCTAACGATTATTTTCCCGGTTAGCCGCCTGATCTAACGATTATTTTTCCGGTTAGCCGACTAATCTAACGATTATTTTTCCTGCCGACTAATCTAACGATTGTTTTTCCGGTTAGCCGCCTGATCTAACGATTATTTTTCCGGCGCAGACAACAAACATATCGACCCATTTGAATTCTGCACAGAATGCTGCATTTCAGAGTAGAGCTGCAACTAACGATTATTTTTTCTGTCTACTAATCTAACGATTATTTTTCCAATTAGTCGACTAATCTAACGATTATTTTTCCAATTAGTCGACTAATCTAACGATTGTTTTTCCGGTTAGTCGACTAATCTAACAATTATTTTTCCGGTTAGCCGACTAATCTAACGATTGTTTTTCCGGTTAGCCGCCTGATCTAACGATTATTTTTCCGGCGCAGACAACAAACATATCGAACTATTTGAATTCTGCACAGAATGCTGCATTTCAGAGTAGAGCTGCAACTAACGATTATTTTTTCTGTCTACTAATCTAACGATTATTTTTCCAATTAGTCGACTAATCTAACGATTATTTTTCCAATTAGTCGACTAATCTAACGATTGTTTTTCCGGTTAGTCGACTAATCTAACAATTATTTTTCCGGTTAGCCGACTAATCTAACGATTGTTTTTCCGGTTAGCCGCCTGATCTAACGATTATTTTTCCGGTTAGCCGACTAAACTAACGATTATTTTCCCGGTTAGCCGACTAATCTAACGATTATTTTCCCGGTTAGCCGACTAATCTAGCGATTATTTTTCCAATTAGTCGACTAATCTAACGTTTATTTTCCGGTTAGTCGACTTATCTAGCGGTTATTTTTCCGGTTAGTCGACTAATCTAACGATTATTTTCCCGGTTATCTGACTAATCTAGCGATTGTTTTTCCGGTTAGCCGCCTGATCTAACGATTATTTTTCCTGTCTGCTAATCTAGCGATTATTTTCCCGGTTAGCCGACTAATCTAACGATTGTTTTTCCGGTTAGCCGCCTGATCTAACGATTATTTTTCCTGTCTGCTAATCTAGCGATTATTTTCCCAGTTAGTCGGCTAATCTAACGATTATTTTTCCTGTCGGCTAATCTAGCGATTATTTTCCCGGTTAGCTGACTAATCTAACGATTATTTTCCGGTTAGCCGCGTGATCTAACGATTATTTTTCCTGTCAGCTAATCTAGCGATTATTTTTCCGGTTAGTTGACTAATCTGACGATTATTTTCCCGGTTAGCCGACTAATCTAACGATTGTTTTTCCGGTTAGCCGCCTGATCTAACGATTATTTTTCCTGTCTGCTAATCTAGCGATTATTTCCCCAGTTAGTCGACTAATCTAACGATTATTTTTCCTGCCGACTAATCTAGCGATTATTTTTCCTGTCTGCTAATCTACCGATTATTTTCCCGGTTTGTCGACTAATCTAACGGTTATTTTTCCTGCCGACTAATCTAACGATTGTTTTTCCGGTTAGCCGCCTGATCTAACGATTATTTTTCCGGTTAGCCGCCTGATCTAACGATTATTTTTCCGGTTAGCCGACTAATCTAACGATTGTTTTTCCGGTTAGCCGCCTGATCTAACGATTATTTTTCCGGTTAGCCGCCTGATCTAACGGTTATTTTTCCGGTTAGCCGACTAATCTAACGATTATTTTTCCTGCCGACTAATCTAACGATTGTTTTTCCGGTTAGCCGCCTGATCTAACGATTATTTTTCCTGCCGACTAATCTAACGATTGTTTTTCCGGTTAGCCGACTAATCTAACGATTGTTTTTCCGGTTAGCCGACTAATCTAACGATTATTTTTCCGGTTAGCCGACTAATCTAACGATTATTTTTCCTGCCGACTAATCTAGCGATTGTTTTTCTGGTTAGCCGACTAATCTAACGATTGTTTTTCTGGTTAGCCGCCTGATCTAACGATTATTTTTCCTGTCGGATAATCTAGCGATTATTTTTCCAATTAGTCGACTAATTTAACGATTATTTTTCCGGTTAGCCGCCTGAGCTAATGATTATTTTTCCTGTCAACTAGTCTAGCGATTATTTTTCCAGTTAGTCGACTAATCTACCGATTATTTCCGGTTTGTCGACTAATCTAACGATTATTTTTCCTGCCGACTAATCTAACGGTTATTTTTTCCTGCCGACTAATCTAACGATTGTTTTTTCTGTCGACTAATCTAACGCTTAATTTTTCCGGTTAGTCGACTAATCTACCGATTATTTTTATTACAATAAATAATTAATCTAATGTTCTTCTTTGTAATTAGCTCATGAATCCTTTGGATAACTTTACAAAAAAAATATAAGTACAACTTCTAATATAATATTTCAACCTTTATTCATTTTGAAACAATGTGGTTGAAGTTTTTACAGTATAAAATAATAAAGAGGCAGAGAAAATTATTTTACTATGGTAAATATGAGTTTATGATAGCGTTTATAATTAAACCACAGTAGCCATATGTGGTTCGGGTCAAGGATGTAAGGAAGAAGGCGGGGTCGGCGTTACTGGGACTCGTCACTTTTATTACTCTTTTACTTTCAAACAAAACACGTGCTCGAGGGCACATCAACTCATTAAACTTCACACACAGGTTTCAACACTCTGCACTGCTATCACTCTCCAGACAGGCTGCGCTCCGAGTCCCAGTCCAAACTCTCTCTCCCTCGTCTCTCTCTGCTGTGGCTTATAAGCCGTCTCTCCACGCCAACTACTGCAATCAGAGACAGGTGTTAGTCATTTGCACTTAACCCACTTACGCCCCGCTCGGCTCCGCCTCCTCTCTCCCTCTGCCGATCCCGCAAAACCACGCCTCCCCTGCCACATACCCCCACCGCCCGACTCAGGCCGGGGAGCCATCCGGCCTGCAGCCTCCCCCCCCCCCCCCTCCGGGAGAGGAAGTCAGCCACAGCCATCTGAGCACCCGGCCTGTGGACCACCTTGAATTTAAATGGCTGTAAAGCTAGATACCACCGGGTGATCCGCGCGTTGGTATCTTTCATGCGGTGGAGCCACTGCAGAGGGGCGTGGTCCGAACAGAGGGTGAACTCCCGCCCCAGGAGGTAGTAGCGAAGGGTGAGGACGGCCCACCTGATGGCTAAACATTCTTTCTCTATGGTGCTGTACACCGCCTCCCTCTTAGAGAGCTTACGGCTGATGTACAGCACCGGCCGTTCCTCACCCTCCACCTCCTGGGACAGGACGGCGCCCAACCCCCTGTCCGACGCGTCGGTCTGCAGAATAAAAGGGAGAGAAAAATTAGGAGCCTGTAAGAGCGGACCACCACACAGAGCAGCCTTTATCTGGGTAAAAGCCTGCTGGCACCGCTCCGTCCACTGAACCGTATCTGGTACCTCTTTTTTAGTTAGATCAGTCAGCGGGCTAGCGAGGTCCGAATAATTAGGCACAAACCGTCTATAATATCCCGCTAGCCCCAGGAACTGTCTAACCTCCTTTTTGGTCTTGGGTCTCGGAGAAGTCGCAACTGCCGCTGTCTTATCAATTTGGGGACGCACCTGCCCATGACCCAAGTGGAAGCCCAGATACTTTACTTCTACCCGCCCAATCGCACACTTCTTCGGGTTGGCGGTTAGCCCCGCCCTCCTCAGCGACTTCAGTACAGCACGCAGATGCTGCATATGGCGCTGCCAGTCCGTACTGTAGATGATAATGTCATCTAGATAGGCAGCGGCATATGCAGCGTGCGGCCGGAGAATCCTGTCCATCAGTCGCTGGAAGGTTGCTGGGGCCCCGAACAACCCGAACGGAAGCGTGACAAATTGGTGCAATCCGAACGGCGTGGTAAAAGCGGTCTTTTCTTTAGACATTGGAGACAAGGGGATCTGCCAATATCCCTTCGTTAAGTCCAGCGTCGAATAAAAGCGAGCGGTCCCTAGCCGATCAAGCAATTCGTCCACCCTTGGCATTGGATACGCATCGAATTTTGACACCGCGTTGACTTTCCGATAATCTACACAGAATCGCACGGAGCCGTCCGTTTTGGGCACCAAAACTATCGGGCTCGCCCAATCACTGTTAGATTCTTCTATTACCCCCATGTCCAGCATCGCCTCTAATTCGTCCTGCACTACCTTCTTTTTATGTTCCGGTAGTCTATATGGCCGACTGCGAACCACCATGCCCGGCTCCGTCTCAACGTGGTGTTGGATGAGGTCAGTCCGCCCCGGTAGGGGCGAGAACACGTCGGCAAACTCGGCCTGTAGCTGTTTCACGTCAGTGAGCTGCGAGGGTGAGAGGTGATCCCCCCCCGGGGCCAGAGCGAGAGAATGAGGCTTTTGGACCGCCTCCGGCCCGAGATCCTCCTCCCCGCCCACTACCGTCGCTAGCATCACTGACTCCGCCTCTGACCATTTTTTTAAGAGGTTGAGGTGGTAGATTTGACGTGCCCCGTCCCTATCTGACCGGCTCACCTCATAGTTGAGTTCTCCGACTCGCCGCGTGACCACAAAGGGTCCTTGCCACTTTGCGAGCAATTTCGAGCTGGACGTGGGCAGCAATACAAGCACTTTATCTCCCTGTGAAAATTGTCGCAGCTTCGCACCTCTGTTGTAGAGCTGTTTCTGTCTGTCCTGAGCCTGGAGCAAATTCTCCATGGATAGCCGCCCCAACGTGTGGAGTTTTGCTCTTAGGTCCAGGACATACTGAATTTCGTTCTTACTCGCTGAAGGCCCGTCCTCCCAAGCTTCTCTAAGGACGTCCAGCACCCCCCGCGGCTGGCGCCCATAGAGCAGCTCGAAGGGGGAAAACCCCGTGGAGGCTTGGGGGACCTCGCGAACAGCGAACAACAGAGGCTCAAGCCATTTATCCCAATTCTTGGCGTCTTCGTGAACGAACTTACGAATCATGGTTTTTAACGTGCGATTAAAACGTTCCACCAGACCATCTGTCTGTGGGTGATAGACGCTGGTACGGATCGCCTTAATGCCCAATAATTCGTATAGTTCGCGGATCGTCCGTGACATAAACGCCGTGCCTTGATCGGTGAGAATCTCTTTCGGGATTCCCACCCGGGAGATTAATGAAAACAGAACGCTCGCCACACTTTTCGCCGAAATCGTGCGGAGAGGAACTGCTTCGGGATATCGCGTTGCGTAGTCCACGAGCACCAACGCAAAGCGATGTCCCCGTGCGGACCGTTCCAATGGCCCGATGAGGTCCATACCAATTCTTTCGAAGGGGGCCTGCATTAATGGGAGAGGGCACAACGGTGCTTTTGGGGTGGCCGGTGGGTTCACCAACTGACATTCCCGACAAGACGCACACCACCGGCGTACATTCTCGTGAATGCCCGGCCAAAAGAATCGGGCCATGAGACGGTTTAATGTGGCCGTTTGACCTAAATGCCCCGCCATTGGATTAGAATGAGCCGTCTGGAAAAGCATTTCCCGGCGGCTTTTTGGTATTAACAATTGCGTTGTATCTTGCTTTGACTGGGTGTCTTGGACCACCCGATACAAGCGGTTGTTTATTACTGAGAAGTACGGATAGGAGAGCGGTTGTTCAGGGTGGACGCGGTGGCCGTCGATGGAGCGGACCTGAGCAAAGGCATTTTTGAGCGTCTCGTCCCGGGACTGTTCCAAGGGAAAGTCATCGCGCTCTGAGAAGATGGGCGGACCCATTGCGCTCGGTTCCCCTGGAACTGCCCCCGGCGGTCCCGAATCCACCTCGCCCGCCTGCGCCACCGCTATCCTCCCACCTCCGTTCTTCCCCCAAGAGGCATCCACACATAAGTGCCCTAATAATTTATTAAACGCTGGCCAATTCGTCCCCAGAATTATGGGATGCCGGAGGCGCGGGTTAACTGCAACCTCAACACTATGCGTTTGACCCCTAAATTGGATATCCACGGGCACCAACGGATAGTCCACCACTTCCCCGTGCACACACCTCACCTTAACCATGCGGCTGTTATCCAATGCCCTAGGTGAAATCAGGCTTTGATGGATGGAGGTTTGGTTACACCCCGAATCCACCAAAGCCTGATAGGTACCCCCCTTGATACTCACGGGTATCTGGTACAGGCCAGCTTGATCGGGGGCGGCTTGTGGCGCGTCGGGGACCCGGACCAGCGTCCCCACCTCCATCATCGGACACCGATCAATAAAGTGTCCCGGGTCCCCACAGCGCCAACAAGCCGGCCCAGGCCTCCCCGCCGCCCTAGTGGCTGGAAGTGGGTCCAGCCCTTGGCGTGGAGAGAGGGACGGAGATAAGGACCCCGGGAAGGGATCGAGGCTCCCTCCTCCCCGGGCCGCCGGCCGGGGAGTCGCCGCTGTCTCGGCCGCGGGCCCCGTTCTCCACCTCGGCACCGGCCGGGGCGGCACTCCAGCTCTGGACCTGGGAGCGGGGACAGGTTTAGAGAGAGACGGGGCGGGGTTAGGAGGAGAGAGAGAGAGAGAAGAGAGAGAGAGAGAAGCCGCTGGCAAGGGCTCGCCGACCCCGTGGCACGCCACCATCTGGTCTTCCGCCAACTGGATGGCCTGGTCCAGCGACGCCGGGCGGTGGCACTGGACCCACTGCGCGGTCTTCTTCGGAAGCCACGCGACGAACTGCTCCAGCACCACGCGATCGATGATCCCCTCGGCGTCGCATTCTCCGGCCATCAGCCACTTGCGGCACGAGTCCCGGAGCTGGTGCGCGAAGATGAAGGGCCGGCCGGACTCTTCGAGCGCCAGTGTCCGGAACCGCTGGCGGTGCTGTTCCGGTGTCCGGCCGACCCGCTGCAGGATGGCGCGCTTGAGGTCGTCGTAGACCAGGAGGTTCTTGACTGGCAGTTGGTGGGCGGCTACCTGCGCCTCTCCCGATAGCAGGGGCAGGAGCCGCATTGGCCAGTCCTCCTTGGGCCAGTCCCGAGCGGCGGCGGACCTCTCGAAGAGGTCGATGAACGCCTCCGGGTCGTCCATCGGTCCCATCTTCGAGAGCGCGATGGTGGCGGCTGAGTCGCTGGTGGGTTTGGGACTGGCCTGAACCTCCCGGTCCATCCAGCTCCGGAACAGCTCGCGGTCCTCATGCTGGGCCTGGAGGAGCGCCTCAAATCTTTTTTGCTGCTCCTCCCTGACGGCCCGCAGATCTTGATGAGTCTCCTGGTGGAGGCCCGCGAGCGATTGCACTAGGTCCGCAAGTGGGTGGCGGGATGGAGTTTCCATGGCGGCGTGCACACTTCTTCCTCCCGGGTTTCGGCACCAGTGTGGTTCGGGTCAAGGATGTAAGGAAGAAGGCGGGGTCGGCGTTACTGGGACTCGTCACTTTTATTACTCTTTTACTTTCAAACAAAACACGTGCTCGAGGGCACATCAACTCATTAAACTTCACACACAGGTTTCAACACTCTGCACTGCTATCACTCTCCAGACAGGCTGCGCTCCGAGTCCCAGTCCAAACTCTCTCTCCCTCGTCTCTCTCTGCTGTGGCTTATAAGCCGTCTCTCCACGCCAACTACTGCAATCAGAGACAGGTGTTAGTCATTTGCACTTAACCCACTTACGCCCCGCTCGGCTCCGCCTCCTCTCTCCCTCTGCCGATCCCGCAAAACCACGCCTCCCCTGCCACACCATACATTTACAGTTGTCTGAGACGTCATGAAATGTTCTTTAGCATCACAAACCATAGTGTAGTCAGGGTTCTGCTATGGTTTAGCACGGTTTCCAGAGATCTGGAGCTGGTTCGGGGTAGCTCGGTGGTTTGTGACTGTTGTCTCGCGGTGCGCTGTCTTTTAAGGGGCTGTTCATATATCACGTCTTTTGTGCGCTCAAGTACTTTAAATCCAATGTAGGTGCGCGATAAGCGCTCTCATAATGGAAGCGACGCGCTCGTTTTTTCCAGGCGCGTCCGCACCGCATCGAGTTAAAAACATCTCATCTTTTCAGAATGCCGCAAGCGCAAGAATATCAGACCTGAACCAGGAAGTTGGTCACCAGATCACACGGAAACCAGTTAAACCGTAACACCGGAGAGGGCCGAGATGTTTTCCTCTGAGTTGCTCGCGCATCGCAGTTGTGCTGCCGTGGTACACCATATCGGTTTAACAAAGGGCCATTTTATTTGTCCTCTGTTCGAAGTATTCCCATACTTTTGATAACAGTGGTCTCTGTTTTTGTGATAGAATGCTACTTTCTCCCTTCCCTGTATGCATTACACGAGATATAAACAAACAGTGTGACGCGTCGACGTTTTCACGCACGTCGACGTATTTTTGTAGTCGACGTAATCGATGACATTGCAGCACTACTTCAGAGCGATATGGAGGAGATTATGACGATAAGCGGCTAGAGGAAACTGGCTTTACCAAACAGAAAGACTCTAGTCAAACTGTTATATTATTATATTATATGATTATTAACAAAACGCGGTTGGCTGTTCCAAAAAAAGGGGAGGAGCTGCATAATCCGTTGCAGGGGAACTTACACATTGAAAAATGCAGCGCGTTTCAAAGCACTTCAGTGGCCTTTGCCCATTTCCGTTATTACAGGGAAGTGATATGGAACTGTAATGCAGTCAAGAGAGCTGCCTGAACTACATTCGCTGTGGTTTCCCGGAAAATAATAATTGCACACCTCAGAACGTTCATCAGCCAATCAGATTCAAGCATTCATTCAAAGTATAAGTATGGATAATAAGCACTGATGTGGATGGTGATGTGTGTGCTTGATTTGCAGATATCTCAGGACCAGGTCATGATGTCTCACAGCCCGTTGAGAATGTTTAAGAAGTATCATGACAAGCATGTGCTGGTGTCGGGACAAGGCCCCGTGCTCGACATCGCCAAGAAGTATCCTTCCTTCGTCTCGATACTCAACGTCTGTCGTTTCGTTAGCCTTGTGTGATCATTCATAGTTTTCAGATTCGCGGAGCCTTGGAGGGCAAAACCGCCATAGAACTCCATTCAGCTGCAGCACAAACCCGTCAAATATATCCATCTTAAAGGCCAACTCCGGTGAGAAATGCCCCTCGGGGTGATTAACAGATGGTCAGCGAGCAGATCGTTCTCTGGGATGCGCTTTCATGAAATTTAATGTAAAGAGTTTTATCTCTAAACACAGATTAGCTTATAGCGCTTGTCTACGGGGCACAGGGTCAGTGAAATTAAACCGCTAGTTAATACCACTAACAGCTCAACATAGCCTCACACTAACACGGCAGCATAATGAGGGTCCCTACATGCAGACCCAAGCATTGAGAACTTTATAAGAGTACAAACAGTTTAATAAGAAGATACTTTATAAAGACAGAACATTACGCATTTGCAGACGGCAGCCATCTTGGAGAACAGTCTCGACGAGTCGAGCGACGAGCGCTGTGCTAAGTGAGCTGATCGATAGGAATTAAGTTTGTGAAATCTAATTACATTGATATTTTTATTTTTCACATCACTAGCGTAAGGCAAAGCTTACATTGTAGTAGACGTGCCGATTTTCGATAATGCGATTTATCACGATAATAAATATGCACGATATTGTTATCGTGGGCACTTTAAAATATCATAAATAATAATTTATTAACAATTTATAATTTTTTTATAATGCACTCAAGAATACTTTGCCCATCAACCGTATAAATCAGGGCTATTGAAATCTTACCCTGGAGGGCCAATACACTGCAGAGTTTAGCTCCAACCCTAATTATTTGTTATTGTTCAGTCAAACTTTGAGACATACGACTTCATTAGTTAACATGTTAATTCATTATTACCAAACTGACAACGAAAAATTCTTATATAGAATTAATTATTCTAAGTAATGTTAATTTCTTAGTTACTGTTTAATAACATTAAAATCAAAATCAAAATAACTTTTAATGGACCTAAGATAAAACTAACAATGATCAGTATTTCTTAACTAACATTACCAAAAACATTATACTTTCTGTACCAAATGTAGCTGTTGCTCAATCTTAGTTAATGCATTAAATAATGAGACCTTATTGTCATTTGTAAGCCTACCTGTTGTTCTTTATAGCCTAATTCTTTTGCAATTTAATCTGAAAATTTTACTTTTACAGCTCTGAAAAATATCAAGAGACCACTTAACATTGATTTCTCATTGATTTCTCATTGATTTCTCTTAATTTTTTCCCAGAGCTGTATATATTTTTGGTGCATTATTGTATTTAAACATTCAGTTATTTTTGTTCTTACAAAAATAGTTCTTAAAGCTGTTATGCTATGGCAACACTTTTTTTTGCGACTTATTTCAATATCGTGATAATATCGTATATCGTGATAAAACTTCAGCAATTAATCGCAACATGAAAAATTGATATCGGCACATGCCTACATTGTAGGTTATATCATTTTCTCCGTGAGCAGCGATCGGTTGATGTGACGGAGGTGCGAGGGAGAGCTAGAGGTACGCAAAAGGCGAAGCTTGAGTTTACGGGTATGTCCCTCTGTGGCTACTGTTCCTTTAAGATGGAGGAGCAACATGGCGGCCGGCACTCGAACCCCTCACCCGTATGTGTTTCCAATGGCATATTATAAACTTACGAGAATACTTTATTACTCAAAAGAAGTAAATATACATTAATGAGCACATATATTTTTGAGAGAACGAAGTGTTATTAGCTAAGAATAAACTACAAAAGTTACACAGTGTAGCTTTAATGTAATATAACAGTGATATTAACATACAAAATTCAGTTTTTGATGACCCATACTATGAACACGCGTGTAGATGAGTCGAGAATATGAATGCAGCGTGTTTTCTTTATAATGGGTTTGGATGGGAAACCTCGTGTCGCACTAATATTCTGCGTTTATCTGCTCTCCTGTATAAAGTATGCAACATTAATACAGTGAATATTGAATTTGGTATTTTAATATCGCCGTCTTTCTGCATTAATACTGACTACAAATCTGAAAAAAATGTCTCGCGGGCAATGGAGGAGAGCCTTGTTTTGCCCTCCAGGTGACGACACATGAAAACTATGAACTGAACCGCAGATCTGTAACTCTCTCTCTCTCTCTCTCTCTCTCTCTCTCTCTCTCTCTCTCTCTCTCTCTCTCTCTCTCTCTCTCTCTCTCTCTTTGGCTTCTGTTGGCCTTCATATTATTATGATATTATTACAGGCTTACTATGAGGAATGGCTTATCATAATCCCTCAGATCTCTTGTTTTTGTTTGCGAGATTAATCGTGACAGCACTGATAACGAGTGTTAGATGAATTCTTAACTGTGGATCAGTGTGGGCTTCACTAACGTGGTCAGCATCGACATGCTGCGCGAATCCTTCCCTCTGCTGGACATGGTGGATCACAACCGACGACCCAAACTACCCGTGAGCCGCCGCTTGTCCTACTCTAACCACACACACATTATCCAGGCTGGGAATATTTCATCTGACAACAGTTTGCTGTTATGTTACAAAAATTCCCATTTACAAATACACCAATCAGGCATAACATTATGACCGCTGAATAACACTGATGATCTCTGTTAGTGGGTGGGATATATTAGGCAGCAAGTGAACATTTAGTCCTCAGAGTTGATGTGTGTGAAGCAGGAGAAATGGGCAAGCGTAAGGATTTGAGCGAGTTTGGCCAGATTGTGACGGCTAGACGACTGGGTCAGAGCATCTCCAAAACTGCAGCTCTTGTGGGCTGTTCCCGGTCTGCAGTGGTCAGTATCTATCAAAAGTGCTCCAAGAGGACCAGTGGAGAACCGGCCACAGGGTCATGGGCGGCCAAGGCTCATTGATGACCGTGGGGAGCGAAGGCTGGCCCGTGGGGTCCGATCAAACAGACGAGCTACTGGAGCTCAAACTGCTCCAGAAGTTAATGCTGGTTCTGTTGGTTCTCGAGTGTGTGTGTGTGTGTGGCTTACCTGGGGAACACATGGCCCCAGGATGCACTATGGGAAGAAGGCGAGCCGGCGGAGGCAGTGTGATGCTTTGGCCAATGTTCTGCTGGGAAACCTTGGGTCCTCCATCCATGTGGATGTTACTTTGACACGCTCCACCTACCTAAGCATTGCTGAGACCATGTTCAGCCTTTGATGGAAACGGTATTCTGGTGGCTGTGGCTCTTCCAGCAGGATAATGCTCCTGACACAAAGCACAAATGCTTCAGGAATGGTTTGAGGAGCACAACAACCAGTTTGAGGCGTCGACTCGGCCTCCAGATTCCCCAGATCTCAATCCAATCGAGCATCTGTGGGATGAGCTGGACAAACAAGCCCGATCCACCTCGCAACTTACAGGACTTAAAGGATCTGCTGCTAACATACCACAGCACACCTTCAGGGGTCGAGTAGAGTCCAGAGACAGGTCAGGGGGACCAACACAATATTAGGTCATAATGTTATGCCTAATCAGTGTATATACAGTCTTGTTCAAAATAATAGCAGTACAATGTGACTAACCAGAATAATCAAGGTTTTTAGTATATTTTTTATTGCTACGTGGCAAACAAGTTACCAGTAGGTTCAGTAGATTGTCAGAAAACAAATGAGACCCAGCATTCATGATATGCACGCTCTTAAGGCTGTGCAATTGGGCAATTAGTTGAAAGGGGTGTGTTCAAAAAAATAGCAGTGTCTACCTTTGACTGTACAAACTCAAAACTATTTTGTACAAACATTTTTTTTTCTGGGATTTAGCAATCCTGTGAATCCCTAAACTAATATTTAGTTGTATGACCACAGTTTTTTAAAACTGCTTGACATCTGTGTGGCATGGAGTCAACCAACTTGTGGCACCTCTCAGCTGTTATTCCACTCCATGATTCTTTAACAACATTCCACAATTCATTCACATTTCTTGGTTTTGCTTCAGAAACAGCATTTTTGATATCACCCCACAAGTTCTCAATTGGATTAAGGTCTGGAGATTGGGCTGGCCACTCCATAACATTAATTTTGTTGGTTTGGAACCAAGACTTTGCCCGTTTACTAGTGTGTTTTGGGTCATTGTCTTGTTGAAACAACCGTTTCAAGGGCATGTCCTCTTCAGCATAGGGCAACATGACCTCTTCAAGTATTTTAACATATGCAAACTGATCCATGATCCCTGGTATGCGATAAATAGGCCCAACACCATAGTAGGAGAAACATGCCCATATCATGATGCTTGCACCTCCATGCTTCACTGTCTTCACTGTGTACTGTGGCTTGAATTCAGAGTTTGGGGGTCGTCTCACAAACTGCCTGTGGCCCTTGGACCCAAAAAGAACAATTTTACTCTCATCAGTCCACAACATGTTCCTCCATTTCTCTTTAGGCCAGTTGATGTGTTCTTTGGCAAATTGTAACCTCTTCTGCACATGCCTTTTTTTAACAGAGGGACTTTGCGGGGGATTCTTGAAAATAGATTAGCTTCACACAGACGTCTTCTAACTGTCACAGTACTTACAGGTAACTCCAGACTGTCTTTGATCATCCTGGAGGTGATCATTGGCTGAGCCTTTGCCATTCTGGTTATTCTTCTATCCATTTTGATGGTTGTCTTCCGTTTTCTTCCACGTCTCTCTGGTTTTGCTCTCCATTTTAAGGCATTGGAGATCATTTGAGCTGAACAGCCTATCATTTTTTGCACCTCTTTATAGGTTTTCCCCTCTCTAATCAACTTTTTAATCAAAGTACGCTGTTCTTCTGAACAATGTCTTGAACGACCCATTTTCCTCAGCTTTCAAATGCATGTTCAACAAGTGTTGGCTTCATCCTTAAATAGGGGCCACCTGATTCACACCTGTTTCTTCACAAAATTGATGACCTCAGTGATTGAATGCCACACTGCTATTTTTTTGAACACACCCCTTTCAACTAATTCAACTAATTGCCCAATTGCACAGCCTTAAGAGCGTGCATATCATGAATGCTGGGTCTCATTTGTTTTCTGACAATCTACTGAACCTACTGGTAACTTGTTTGCCACGAAGCAATAAAAAAATATACGAAAAACCTTGATTATTCTGGTTAGTCACATTGTACTGCTATTATTTTGAACAAGACTGTACATATAGAAAATAATTATTTAAATTGTAATAATATTTCACAGTGTTTACTGTGTTTTTGATCAAATAAATGCAGCGTTGGTGAGCAGAAGAGACAAATACATTAATAAATCTGAAACTTTGAATGGCAGTCGATCTGGAGGCTATTAGCACATTTTTGTACACGTAATTATACTCAACTTTTTTTTGTAACGGATTCGTCTTGGCGTTACGCTGTCGCTGACGCTGAGACGGTGTGTTGGATGGGTTATCGTGTTATTAAAGCACAGATCGGTCAGTGGCAGTGACCAGGACAAACCTAACACCACCCAGTCCTGTACAGCAGACGACGCTGCATTCTCAGCTGTCTGTGCGTGTGAATATGTATTTGAAGGATTTTAGAGGGTTTTCTCATATCTTCATCTAATCCCAAACTAAACGAGTCTCTGGATAGTTTATGAAACCACTCAGACGCCATTTAATGAAATAAACCCGATGCTGTGCTTGTCGTTTCAGGCTTCTCCTGTGGTCAACCTGCCCCGGGTCGAAGGTTAGATCACTCATAATCATAATGTTTCAGATCCTCATATGAGAATGATTAGTGAAGGATCATTGGACACTGAAGACTGGAGGAATGATGATAAATTCAGCTTTTATTCTGCTGTATCTGTAGCCGTGGTTCTGTTCGGGGAGCCCATTCGATGGGAAACTAACCTACAGCTCATCGTAGACGTTCTTCTGACCAATGGGAACCTGAGCAGTGTGTATGAGAGCCGCCACAGCGCTCACCTGCCGCTCCTGGCCTGCAACATGGACCTGATGTGGATGGCAGAAGCCCATTCCCCGAGGTACGCTCGGCTCCTCTTCCTTTTTCTGGCTCTCCTAGAGCAGGTGATGTGGATTATTCCTCATATTCTCCAGTGTTGCGGCTCCTCTCTTCCCAGTCTGTCAGTAACTCTGGTTAGTTCCTCTGATTCTGATTGGTCGGCTGGAGCGGTGTGCTGTGATTGGTGTTTGGGAAATGCCCCGCCCTTTACCATAACCGGCAGTCTAAACACATGACTAACTGACTTAACAAGGCTCCGCCCCTTTATTCTGCGCATTAATTATTATAATGAGGAATATTGTGAGGTGTTGGTTAACTCCAGATGGCGGCGTTTGAGGTAGTGTTGTCACGATACCAACATTATGAGTTCGACACGATACCAGACTAAAATATCGATATATCGATACTAAATTGATACCACTGTAAAAAAAAAAAAAAAAAAGATAAGATGCTTAATATGACAACAGAAATTGTTATTATTCATTGCTATTTTTTACTAAAAATTAATGTGGCCAGCATGTTCCTTAGGGTTGGGCATCGTTTTGATTTGAACAATTATTGATCAATTATTTAATTACTATTAAAATTATCTCAAATTTTTGCTATCTCAATGTATTTTTTACAATGGGGTAAGTGTGTTGCAATATCTTACACACAGCACAAGAAAGCTTGATTTCCAATGGTGAATTGAATTTAAAAAGACGAGTAAACAGTAATAAAATAAGAACAAATAAACAGATTACAAACAATAGCACAAATAAATGCAATAGAATAGAAGATACAAATTAAAAAGACTGCTTTATTTCTTCAGGTAAGTCTAACATTCAGATAAGAAACTGAATTAAAAAAATGCATAGTTATTACATTTAAAACAACATTGGATAATGTTCTTTGTAAAAAATTCAATAGCGTACAGATGAAACTATTAAAGTTACACAAGTCGATCCGTCGAGAGCAGTTGATCGTTTGTGTTTTTGTAGTTTGAATAGCAAACGACTGCGGCCCCTTTAAGACTAACAGACGCGTGGATCCTGAACACTGTTCCTGTTACTCGTTCTTCCTGAACTGTTTGCGACTGTGTTTACGTTAATACTCTTCCAGATGTGCACTGATCATTCTTTGAGTGTATTTGACCAATAATAAGCTGGAAAAGGAAGCAAATGTTTGCACTTGTATCATGTCAGAGGCGGCTTTATTACGGTAGGCTATGTGTGTGTGCGCTTCAGATGTGGAGCACGAAATCTGCGGGGATTAGTAGAATTAATTAATGTGCAATCCCGCGCGAAATTCAGACCGATCACACACTAACACTAACACACTGTCATGAGGAAAGAGTCCAGCAGAACGCGCGCTCGCCGTGCTCAGAGGTTAACCGGGCTGAGGGAGAATATGCCGGTGTGTGTCAGCTCGCTGACGGTCGGAGAGGAGAGCGCAGCTGACCATCGATACTGTAAAAACTGAGAATCGTATCGTTTCAGATATTCCAGTATCGATATATATCGAAATATCGATATTTTTGACAACACTAGTTTGAGGAGTTCGGGAACACTGACACTGATAGAGAAGAGCTGGAGCGCCGCTGGAGACAGATCATGGACAGTCGCACATTATTAAGGTGTCATAAACTGGCTTTTAAATTTTTTTATCCTGTTGTCTGAGGTCAACTAATGACGTTGGTGTGGTTTTTACATTCAGAAACATCATAACTCATCAGTAATAGGCTATTTTCTGCACTGGTTTTGAGGCTCTCTCCTGAACGCTGGGTTTTGATGGGCGTGTCACTGGAGACTTGGAAGTCAACGCCCACGGCTAGGATTGGATAAGATTAGCATATTTAATGAGCTTCAGCTGCATGAGCCGGTGGGTGGGGCTACTGAAGCATGTGGGCGGGGCTACATAAACAAGTGGGCGTGGTCACTTAAGGAGGCGTATACATTTATCTGTAGAGGCGGAGTTTCCTCTTCTAATACGTCATTGATTTGAGAGCCTCGTTTACTGGGCCTGGTGTCTATAAAAGCTTTTCTTTGACTAACAAGGAAGTTTTCAGCTCTGAAACTTGACTGGATATTCTTATCTTACCATGACCTTTGATATATCAATGGCTCAAGGGGAAAGTTGATTTCTCAATTCATCAGCCCTTTAAAGTAAATGGATTGGGCACTGGCTCATTAACGAATGAAATGTCCCATCTGCAGATTCGGCCACGGCACGTTCATGGTGTGTCTGGAGAGCCTGTATAAGAAGATCACGGGCCAGGATCTGAAGTACGAGGCTCTGATGGGCAAGCCCAGTGAACTGACCTATCACTTCGCAGAATACCTCATCAGAGAACAAGCAGCTGAGAGAGGCTGGAGCCAGCCAATCAGATCGCTGTATGCTGTCGGGTGAGGCTCAGCACATGTGTGTGTGTGTGTGTGTATGTGTGTCTGCCTCACTGTGTTGGTGTATTATTATTTATAATTTATCGTCATCCTCAGGACATTAAAACGATATATCCCACCAAAATAAAAGCTCAATGTTTTAAAGTTTGAAAGCAAAGATATTAAAACGTCTCGTATTGTAGTTCGTTTTTGTCCTGTAAAATAAACCTTATTAATAATAATACCAATTCTATTAATACTTTTAATATAACAAAACTCTCATTATTATTATTATGATTGTTCAATGCTCTATTTCTAAATACTTGATTTTCTAATTTTACAGTAAAACAGTATGCATTGCTTCAGTAGTAAGATATTTCTTCATTGAGTTAGCTTTTCATATGCCTGATTTTATTTTGTTGTTTATTATTGTGTATTTTTAGGGTATTTTATCGCACTAAATGATATTTATAGTCCTGTAGTTATTTATTCCCTTTTTGAGCACCTGAATATGAAATTCATAATCTTGAATGTTTTGGATCACAGACTTGTCTTTAAAGCAGACGTGTGGCTGATCATTGCTGAAGGGAATCCGCTCGTGTTCCAGATGTGAGGCTGATCTCTTCATAAATGAGCTTTCAGTGAGAGGCGCAGTACTGAACGCGTCCACTAGAGGAGATTCATCTCCAATGACTGCCAAGAGTGGCGCTTTTTCAGGACATTTAAACCCTTTTGTGTTTACACAGGAAGTGTCAAAACCTAGTTTCGTACCATTACTATGAAGAGAAAAATCAAAAAATGTTACTTTTTCAGTCAAAAACGAGCACCAGAGGTTAAACTTCTGACAATTCAGTGGATGAGAAACCTCTGGGACAAATGCTAGTGTAAAAAACCGCTGTTGTGTTTCTCGATATGGAGAATTTGAAAGCATGAATCATTGAGCTGTTGTTGTTATTCCTCTAAATGCCATTAGGGACAACCTGATGACGGATATTTACGGGGCCAACCTCTACAACCGCTACCTCGAGGACCGGCTGGCCCGTAATCGCAGAGCCGTGGCCAACCTGAGGAGTGGGACAGGGCTGTCCATCCCACAGGAGCCGGAGCCGGAGCCGGAGCGCGGATGGGAGAGTGAGCTGGCTTCTCCATCCGCCACCTCCTGCAAGTCCATCCTGGTGTGCACCGGCGTCTATAACCCTCACATGGAGTTACCCAGAGACGCCGATCGGTGCATTAAAGAGACGGTGTTCCACGGGCACCGAGACTTCCGCTTCGACCCCGCGCTGGTGGAGCCGGAGAGCATCGTGCCGGACGTCGACGCCGCCGTACAACTCATCTTTGAGATGGAGAAGTTCGGCACCGCGGTTTAGCCCGAAAATACTCCTCTTACTCAGACCAAATATCTAACAGTTCTTAAATCTAGATGCATTTACTAGATCAGTAAATTACATAATCTTCCTTGCTTTCTTAAAAATAAAATCAAAATGAAGAGAGTTTTTGCTTATAATCTTATGCAGAAATCAGATTATTTTTCTCACCCCATTGGCAGATCATTTCGCCTGTTTTAAGCAAAAACTCTCTTCATTTAGATTTTATGCTCAACAAAACAAGAAACGATATCTTATGTCGTTTTACTGATCTAGTAAATGCATCTAGTTTAAGAATTGTTAGATATTTAGACTGGAAACAAGACAGAAAAAACTAAATAAGAAGAGCATGTTTTGGAGTGTGTGTCAATCTGCAAGTGGAGAAACCCTCCAAACATGAGCACAACTGAGAAACAGCAGCAATCATCCAGTCTCATGTGAACTGTGTGTGTGTGTGTGCGCGCGTATGTGTGTGTGTGTCCACATTGTTTCGTCTCAACAGAGCCATGAAGTGCAGTGTTCCCGCTCTAGACCCTCGTCACGTGACTTCATATCACACACACACACACCTGCAGTGCTGTGAGATGAGGTGTGTGTGTGTGTTCATTTTTAAACGAGAGACTCCGTCATGAACCTTTAGTATTTCTGTTACAGTAACTCACTGTAAGGTTTTATCAGTACTCGGGCCACACACACGCTCTACCGTTAATGTAGAATCGTATGTGTAATACTTTGTATTAATTCAACATGTTCTCTTCATTGTTGCACACTCCATTCTTTATATATATATATAATATGTTTGATTCGGGTTACTGTTACATTGTAACACTCGGGTGAGATTTGCACTGAGGCGAAACAACCTTGTAGAAAATAAAAGCCATTTACTTGATCATTTGTCTTGTGTTGATCAGAAGTGAGAGAATAAATCCTGAATGTGACCCTGGAGCACAAAACCAGACATAAGGGTCAGTTCTGTGTGACTGAGATTTACTCATCGCCTGAACGCTGAATAAATGATCAGCACTGATGGGGTTTATTATCAGGACAATATTTGAACATCTGGAAAAATTACATATTGAGATATTAAAAATCTCCTTTAAAGTTGTCCAAATGAAGTGCATATTACTACTAATAATACAGTTATGATATATTTACGGGAGATTTACTTAATATCTTACTGGGACATGATCTTAATATCATAATGATTTTTGGCATGAAGGAAAAATTGATAATTTTAACCCATACCTTAATTAATTGGTATGAAAATGCATTATCCAAACTTAAACGGCTGTAATTAAAGAATGCATTGGAATATAAACCCAAATTTGATCTCGTTTTAAAGAAAACACTCGGCAGACTACTGCTGAAGTGAAAGTATTAAAGTTATGGAAGTTTAAATTAACTGTAAATGAAAAATACTATTCAACATTTTTATATAGAATATATATTTTACAACAAAAAACATTACTCTAAAATCAAAGCCATGTGTCTAACCAAGTTGTGTTCCCAATTTGAAGTTTATATCACAAAAATGTAAGTCCCCCTGAGATTTTGATCAGGTGCCGTACCAACATCAGCCACCGGGTGTCACTTTCGGTCCAAATA
This sequence comes from Pseudorasbora parva, assembly GCF_024679245.1. Lineage (NCBI taxonomy): Eukaryota > Metazoa > Chordata > Actinopteri > Cypriniformes > Gobionidae > Pseudorasbora > Pseudorasbora parva. The sequence goes on along the minus strand of NC_090193.1, from coordinate 818,232 downwards.
TCACTTCCTTCACAAAACGGTGACCGAATATGTAACCGTGAGACTCTGACCTTTCCGACGATACGTGTCAAGATTAGAAAAGATTTTGATTATAAAGTAGCTAAAATACATTTTGTAACATGACTCCGCCCACTAGGGGGAGGAGCCTGCCAGAAGAAATTTGAGCACCGTTTCCATGGTAACGAAACGTCAGATTTCAAAAGCGTTTTCACGGGATGATTTCTGAGTTCGTAAGCTTTCGAATGATCCCTAACTTATGATGGTTACTAAAATATAGGATACGGAAAAAAGGCCATCAAAAAAAGAGACACGTGTGACGGTGGCAGTCCAGGGGTTAATTCAGTGGCGCTGAAACACACACACAAGATATGCTCTGACAGCTTTACTGATAAAATAATATTACCATTTATCACCAAATACAAATCGATCATATCTCTCATAACATTAGAGTGATTGACAAAAACTGCATAGAAATATAACATTAAACTACAGCAATGATGGTTTAAAAGGCACTGATTATGATTCTCTTCATCCATTAACACACTAATGTGTGTATCAGGAGAGTTTACATCCGGAACACAGATCTGGATTCACAGACGTGTGTGTGTGTGTGTGTATGTGTGTCGGTCCATTACAGACGTGTGTGTGTGTCAGTCCATTACAGACGTGTGTGTGTGTCAGTCCATTACAGATGTGTGTGTGTGTGTGTGGGCCCATTACAGACGTGTGTGTGTGTGTGTCAGTCCATTATAGACGTGTGTGTGTGTGTGTCAGTCCATTACAGACGTGTGTGTGTGTGTGTCAGTCCATTACAGACGTGTGTGTGTCAGTCCATTACAGACGTGTGTGTGTATGTGTGTCGGTCCATTACAGACGTGTGTGTGTGTCAGTCCATTACAGACGTGTGTGTGTGTGTGTCAGTCCATTACAGACGTGTGTGTGTGTGTGTCAGTCCATTGCAGACGTGTGTGTGTGTGTGTCAGTCCATTGCAGACGTGTGTGTGTGTGTCAGTCCATTGCAGACGTGTGTGTGTGTGTGTGTCAGTCCATTGCAGACGTGTTTGTGTCAGTCCATTGCAGACGTGTGTGTGTCAGTCCATTGCAGACGTGTGTGTCAGTCCATTGCAGACGTGTGTGTGTCAGTCCATTGCAGACGTGTGTGTGTGTGTGTGTCAGTCCATTGCAGACGTGTTTGTGTCAGTCCATTGCAGACGTGTGTGTGTCAGTCCATTGCAGACGTGTGTGTGTGTCAGTCCACTGCAGACGTGTGTGTGTCAGTCCATTACAGACGTGTGTGTGTGTCAGTCCATTGCAGACGTGTGTGTGTCAGTCTATTGCAGACGTGTGTGTGTGTGTCAGTCCATTGCAGACGTGTGTGTGTGTCAGTCCACTGCAGACGTGTGTGTGTCAGTCCATTACAGACGTGTGTGTGTGTCAGTCCATTGCAGACGTGTGTGTGTCAGTCTATTGCAGACGTGTGTGTGTGTGTGTCAGTCCATTGCAGACGTGTGTGTGTCAGTCCATTGCAGACGTGTGTGTGTGTCAGTCCATTACAGACGTGTGTGTGTCAGTCCATTGCAGACGTGTGTGTGTCAGTCCATTGCAGACGTGTGTGTGTCAGTCCATTGCAGACGTGTGTGTGTGTCAGTCCATTGCAGACGTGTGTGTGTCAGTCCATTGCAGACGTGTGTGTGTGTGTGTCAGTCCATTACAGACGTGTGTGTGTGTCAGTCCATTACAGACGTGTGTGTGTCAGTCCATTGCAGACGTGTGTGTGTGTCAGTCCATTACAGACGTGTGTGTGTGTCAGTCCATTGCAGACGTGTGTGTGTGTCAGTCCATTACAGACGTGTGTGTGTCAGTCCATTACAGACGTGTGTGTGTCAGTCCATTGCAGACGTGTGTGTGTCAGTCCATTGCAGACGTGTGTGTGTCAGTCCATTGCAGACGTGTGTGTGTGTGTGTCAGTCCATTACAGACGTGTGTGTGTGTCAGTCCATTACAGACGTGTGTGTGTCAGTCCATTACAGACGTGTGTGTGTGTCGTACAGAAGTACTGAAGCTTGAGAACATCACAGATATAACAACAGAAGCGGCTGAAACTGCAGCTGATGTTATTCTAGTCACACACTTAGCAATATTATCAACTCATGTGTGTTTATCATACGTCACTATAATTTACCACGGCTGTGGCGTGTATTAATGAATGCACATGTTTAAAACAGCATCGCCCGTGACATCCGTTCAAAAGGGGCTAACTGGTCAGTCTATAAAAAAACTCCACACACACACACACACACACACACACAGATGGAAGAGAGGCTGACAGAAAGAGATCATTACGGTTGCAAAGGGAGATTTCCGGAAACTTCCCAGGGAACTTAATCTGAGGAATTTTGGAAATATTCCAATTTGGAAACTTAACAGGAATTATGGGAATCCACTGGAAATGTCTATAAACTGTATCATATAGAAAACATTTTATTTGGTCATAAACAGATATAAACAAACATATCGGTATATTTTCTAATGAATTACTTAATATCTACTGAAATAAATATATTTGTTCTGCATGTGTTTCGAAACCGTTGTGCTGATTAATGTTTTTAAATAAACACTCATTTTAAATTGCATTATTATTCCTCAGTATTACAGTTTTACTGTATTTTGGATCAAATGTGCTTGAGGAATGTGGTGTGTAGGGCAGAAACTCATCTGAGAGAGCATTAAATCATCGATTATAGGGATCATTCCTCCCGCGATCTCTCCTGAAGCCGACACTGAAGTGTCTTAAACTGCAGTTCCTCGTCTGGCCACTAGAGCGGCTCCAGAAGCAGCAGAATCTCGTTGAGCTCATGTTAAAATGGCCAACTTTACAGCAGAATAAAACACGTTTACAGTCTGAGACTAACGGTGGTTTTGGTCTCTACGGCTAATGTTGCCCTTCATGACGACTGTGAGGGGGGAATGTGTTTATAACTCATTCGTTTACATTATATAAAGCCTTAAAGTTCTGCATAATTAAGGGCGTGGCCACTTTGAGTGACAGGTGGATTAGCCATTTATCCACCGTCTATAGTCATCGCATCACCTAAGCTCCGCCCACACCCCGCCGCTTTGGCCATTTTCTGTTATCTGGGAGTGACGCGCGATGACTCGCTGCTAAGATGGCGACGGCTCGTCTCTACGCTTCAGAACGGCTCTTCAGAACCCCACGGGTGACGTCACGGACACTACGGCCATATTTGTTTACAGTCTACGGTTCATGGTTACCATGGAAAGTTTCCGGCCTAGAAAATTCCCGGAATTTTGCAACTAGCATAAATAACCAACATCTGCGATTTAAACGTGTCACATGATCATCTGCAGCTCAGTTCCGCCCATCCTGAAATGTCATTGGTCCAAATTCTTGCCACACACGCACACACACACACACACACACGCACGCCTCAGACACGCATCACAGTATTCATGCCTTTATCTATTGACTAGAACACATTTTGGGGTGAAATGTGCGAATTTTGGCACTCAAAAGCGTCTTCACAGTTCTGGGTTTGGAAAGATCCAATGGTCAGATCCTGAATCCCGAGGTCAGAGGTCAGATCCTGAGGTCAGATCCTGAATCCTGAGGTCAGATCCTGAATCCCGAGGTCAGATCCAGATCCCATCAGCAGCCACACCCCCAGCCCGCTCCGCTCACGTCCTTGCTGCTGAGTTTAAAGCTGTCCGTCACGTTCTCCGAGATCATGGGTCCGCCGTGTCTGAGGATCAGCTCGGCGGCCATCTTGTGGAACGCCTCCTCCACATTCTGAGCGTCCTTGGCGGAGGTCTCGATGGCGCTGATGAAGTCCAGCTGATGAGCCATGGTCTGGGCATCTGCCAGCGGGACCTCACGCTGCTCACTCAGGTCAGATTTATTACCTGAGGAAGAATTCAACAGAAGGGTCATCATCATGTGCAGGCGTTAACCCTTTAACGCATACCTCAGGTCGTCATTCGCTATCCACACACTCGTGTTCTCACACACTCTCTCACACACACTCGTGTTCTCACACACTCTCTCACACACACTCGTGTTCTCACCAATGAGCAGAGGAACGATGTTGGATCCGCCGTACTTCTTGACGTCCTCCACCCAGCGCGGCACAGACAGGAAGCTGGCCCTCCGGCTGATGTCGTAGGTGATGATGGCTCCGTTAGCGCTGCGATAGTAGCTCTGTGTGATCGTGCGGAAGCGCTCCTGCCCCGCCGTGTCCCAGATCTGCAACTACACCAACATTACACACAGTGTGTTATTTCAGTGCTGATTATTATACACTCCCCTAAAGGATTATTAGGAACACCTGTTCAGTTTCTCATTAATGCAATTATCTAATCAGCCAATCCCATGGCAGTTCTTCAGTGCATTTAGGGGTGTGGTCCTGGTCAAGACAATCTCCTGAACTCCAAACTGAATGTCAGAATGGGAAAGAAAGGTGATTTAAGCCGTTTTGAGCGTGGCATGGTTGTTGGTGCCAGACGGGCCGGTCTGAGTATTTCACAATCTGCTCAGTTACTGAGTTTTACACACACAACCATTTCTAGGGTTTACAAAGAATGGTGTGAAAAGGGAAGAGCATCCAGTCTGCAGCAGTCCTGTGGGAGAAAATGCCTTGTTGATGCTCGAGGTCAGAGGAGAATGGGCCGACTGATTCAAGCTGATAGAAGAGCAACTTTGACTGAAATAACCACTCGTTACAACCGAGGTATGCAGCAAAGCATTTGTGAAGCCACAACACACACAACCTTGAGGCGGATGGGCTACAGCAGCAGAAGACCCCACCGGGTACCACTCATCTCCACTACAAATAGGAAAAAGAGGCGACAATCTGCACAAGCTCACCAAAATTGGACAGTTGAAGACTGGAGAAATGTTGCCTGGTCTGATGAGTCTCGATTTCTGTGTGTGTGTGTGTGTGTGAGAGAGACTGCGTGTGTGTGAGTGTGAGAGTGTGTGTGAGAGTGAGTGTTTGTGAGAGTGTGTGTGTGTGCGAGTGAGTGTTTGTGAGAGTGAGTGTGTGTGTGTGTGTGAGAGTGAGTGAGTATGTGTGTGTGTGAGTGTGTGTGAGAGTGACTGTGTGTGTGTGAGTGAGAGTGAGTGAGTGAGTGTTCATGAGAGTGTGTGTGAGATTGAGTGTGTGACAACCGAGAGAGAGAAGAGAGAACGCACCGCTGGCAACAGCTCCGAATCAGGAAGACGTGAGACCGAGCCGTGCACCTCTAATAATAAAGACGTCACTCGTTTATATTAATCATCAGAAACATTAATAGCGCTGTTGAATAAAGCCAGATGAAGTGAGAGATGTCGTGGTGTTTCTGTCATTCTCCATACGGGGTTATTTCCTCCTTTAGTTCGTTTTGAGGAACAGTGAATCCTGTTTGCTCCAAATGTTATTTCTAGGTGAACACTGGATTTGATTAGTGGTGTGAGATCTTGATTACAGTCAGCCTCAGCCACTCGTGTAAGCCATTCCAGAACCGTGTCTTAATAATGTCCAACTAGGGCTGCACAATAATCAATAAAATGTAATCGCAATTATACAAAAATATATCTATCCATCTATACACGATGTGATTGGCCCAACCAGAGTTTGGCGTTTACAGCTCAGAAGGGTATTGAGAGTTGCTAGACGACACTCGCGGGAGATTAGATTTGCTTCCGCTAGGGCGCGTCTAGATTTCTAGGCTACATAACGCTGCCTGACATTATCAATGCCATGTTTTGGGTTGTTGTTCCGGCCGCAGAAATAGAAACCGTTTCTAATATTGATTCATCACATCGTCGTTGCGGCAGGTTAGGACAAAAACTCTCATTAACATGGAAAAAACGCCTTTTATTGCGTGTAGGACACAACCTTTGAGACATCTGTGTGTGTGTGTGTGTGTGTGTGTGTGTGTGTGTGTGTGTGTTAAAGTCTGGAGCTCTTCCTGAGTCTCTCATCTGTGTCTGCTCTAATGTGCGGCTGATCCACAACGGCTTATTCTGACATTTCGTCTGAGTGAGATCGGCCTGTTTTGTTGTTGACGGAGTATCTGAAGCTCCTGTGAAGGCTCCGCCCTCTTCTGGAAAGGGGCGGGGAGCAGCGGCTCATTTGCATTTAAAGGGACACACACAAACATGTGTTGTTGCTCTCACACAAACAGAGGCAAATTTGAAGCTATAATAAATTATCTGGGGGTGTTTTGAGCTGAAACTTCACACACACATTCTGGAGACACCAGAGATTTCTATCACATCTTGTGAGAAGAGGTAGTGTAGTTTTAAAAGCTCCAATGGACTACAGATAGCGTCGTTATTCGCCATTGTTTACAGCTTAAGTGTTGCATAACTGTGAGACTCTGAGCCCTTAACACACACACACACACACACACACACACACACACACACACACACACACACACACACACACACACACACACACACACACACTTACAATTGTTTCACTTTTATTTGCGCCACGTCATGAGTGTCAATCATAAGTTCAGACAGCAGTTGTTATTACAAACACGGTGTGTCAGATCAAACCAACATTATCTGAGGTTTTCAGTAATATCAATAACCCTCGTGACGCGATCTCGGCGGGGGAGTTTGTGAGGCGGTCTCGACTCTAAGGATAAGACTTTATGAATGCTAATAAGCATCATCCGGACTGACTAGCGTGCTAACCTTCACCCGTTTGCCGTGTATGTCCAGGGTCTTCATAGTGAAATCCACGCCGATAGTGTTGCCTTGTTTCTCCATGAACACGCCGCTCTTGAAGCGTTGGACCACGCAGGTTTTCCCGACACCGACATCTCCGACCAGAACTATTTTGAAGACTAGATCGTAGCTGTCATCCGAGTCCTGCGATGACATCTCTGTGCTCGGGCTCGCGCTGACTGACTGATGACGCGACGCGACGCGGGTTTAGGTGTCTGAGCGCGGCGCCTGACTAGAGTTTAGTGACGCGCTGCTCGCTGCACTGCTCATCTCTCTCATGTTTTGATTTTCACCAGAACACGCACAATATAACAAACGAGCAGGCGGACAGTATTGGAGTATTTATGGAGTGATAACAGTATCAAAACCTTCCACAAATGCACGCGAGAGATCCACACACACACACACACACACACACACACACACACACACACACACACACACACACACACACACACACACACACACACACACACAAACACAAAGCAATCCACAAATTTACTTTCTAAGTCATTTTATTTTTCAAGTATATGTACTTTATCGGTGTTTAAAGTACATATACTTGAATGTACTTAAAGTTTGGAAAACTTTTACTTCACAACATTCCAAAACATAATGTAATTTTTACTGCACGGAGTTTCATATTAAAAGAAAAACTGTATACTTTTACTCAAGTAAAATTAATTAAATTTGTACTTGAGTACAAGTAAGAAAGTACTATGTTTAGCCTAATTAAGAGGTAAAGGAGGAATTTTTTTTTTAATGAAATGCAGTAAAAAGTATGACATTATATTTTATGCTTTGGGTAGCAGTGAAGTAAAAGTGTTCTAAAGAAAGACACTGGTAATGTATATACTTGAAAATGTACTTGAGTAGAAAGTAAAAATCCTCCGCTGTCCGCCTCTGCAGACCGCACTGTAGTGCTGTGGAAGGGCATCCAGCCAACCAATCATCGGTCTGCATTTCAAAACCAGTGTAGTCAGCATAGTTTATTTGATTATTATTATTATTTTATTATTATATCAATTTTTCCCTGCTCTAATAAGGTTGTTATTGATATGAAGCGCTCTTTAAAATTGACGTGTAATGTAAAAGGCACTACTTAAATGTATATATATAAATTAAATTAATAAAAGTAAGTAAATACACTTTTAATTACATAATAAATTATTCTTAATAAAACAATATAAATTACCAAAAATGAAAGGAAAATATAAGTAAAAATAAATAATAATATTGATAATGATAATACATTTTTATTTATAATGCACTTTAATATTTAAATACATAGGCCTAAGTGAAATTTGTTTAAAAAATAAATGAATAGGCCTACATTTTATTGGATAGTTTAAAAAATATTAAATAAATTAAAAAGCATCTACAGTGAGTAGAAAAAAACAATGATATAATATAACTGAAACTAAATATTTCACACATTTTTACGACTTTTTTTTTAGATTATTATTTTGTTTTTTATACATGAAACTACATTTTAGGATGTTGGTCCCTCACATGATGAGGATTTGACACAAAAAAACATTACTAGTGTACAAATACAATTTTAATTAGGCCTAGGCTACATAATAAATAATTACACAAATAAATATTTTATTCTGAATAAAACATGATTAAAATAAATTAAAATAAAAATGCAGTGTATATATTTAAAAGTAAATAAGTATAAAAACATTAAAATAAATTATTTAATTAAAATAAATAACTGAAATTTTGAGTACAAATACTTTTTATTAAATAATTTGATTAAAAATCAATTTAAAAAAAAACCAAGGATGCAATATAACTGAAACAAAATATATTACACATTTATAATATAAATTTGTAACAGTATTAATTTGGTCTTTATATATATATATATATATATATATATATATATATATATATATATATATATATATATATATATATATATATATATATATATATATATATATATATATATATATATATATATATATATATATATATATATATATATATTAGGATGTTGATCCCTGAGGATGATTTGGAAAAACCCAATATGGAGATTTCATGTAAATTCCTATTACATTTTCTATTCCCCCCAATATTTGTTTTATTTATTTAATTATGTATCTCCACGCACATTTAATTATTTATATATTTATTTATGTTGGAATAAGAATATGAGGATTTATCTGCACACTTTTTTATATATGTACAATTTCGTGGGAATATTTATTTGCATATTTATTTACTGTTTTAGCAGGTTTCGTCCTCCATAGCCTTTGTTTTGTATTGTGTTAGTTTTGCAAAATCATCTGCTTAGCTAAAGTCTTTCATATAATAGATGTTCATACATTAGTCTCGGCAGACGCTCTGCTCTCGACCGTTCCAACATGGCGGACGGCGCCCCATTGAAACGGCCGCTCAACATACTGACCAATTGAGGGCGCCACACGCGATGACACGTGACGCAGACGGAAGCGACGACAGAGGCGCCTAAAGTTTAAATTTGCTTCAGTTGACGGCGAGGGACGTAAGCTTGAACTTGGTTCGTACAATAGTTTGATTTTTGTTATAGATTGTGAATAATGTCGGAACAGCAGTGTGAAAAAGAGGGTAATAAATGTCTGTGTCTTTGAGATGTTTAATAGTTTAATAATGTGCCGGTGACCGTTATATTCTCCTCAGCGGGTTCTGTCGACGCTTCAGCTACCGTAGTAAACAGCGTCTGACTGACTGGAGAAGTGTGTGTGTGTGTGTGTGTGTGTGTGTGTAGTGTGAGTGACAGACTGGAGAAGTGTGTGTTATTAATGTGACTGGATAAATGTGTGTGTGTGTTATTAGTGTGTGTGTGTGGTGTGAGTGACTGACTGGAGAAGTGTGTTATTAATGTGACTGGATAAATGTGTGTGTGTGTGTTATTAGTGTGTGTGTGGTGTGAGTGACTGACTGGAGAAGTGTGTTATTAATGTGACTGGATAAATGTGAGTGAGTGACTGGCAAAGTGTGTGTATGCGTGCGTACTAGTGTGAGTGATTAGAGAAGTGTGTGTTATTAGTGTGTGTGTATGTATGTGAGTGAGTAACTGGAGAAGTGTGTTTTAAGTGACTGATAAATGTGTGTGTTACTGGACAAGTGTGTGTGTGTGTGTGTGTGTGTGTGTGTGTGTGTGTGAAGTGTTAATAATTTGGTTTCTCCTTCAGGAGCAGCAGGTATGACTGAAAACACGTTCCCGGTGTATAAGGTGGACGCTATTGTGCAGTTCTACCGAACCGAGGTTCTGACTGGACAAGAGGCCAAACATTTCACCAAGAGCGACATTACTCCCAACCCAAAGGTGACACACATGCTCACACTTTATTTAATGCAGTCAGTGTAATACAGTGTAATATCACTCCAGTGTAAAGCAGTGTAATATCACTCCAGTGTAAAGCAGTGTAATATCACTCCAGTGTAAAGCAGTGTAATATCACTCTAGTGTAAAGCAGTGTAATATCACTCCAGTGTAAAGCAGTGTAATATCACTCCAGTGTAAAGCAGTGTAATATCACTCCAGTGTAAAGCAGTGTAATATCACTCCGGTGTAAAGCAGTGTAATATCACTCCGGTGTAAAGCAGTGTAATATCACTCCAGTGTAAAGTAGGGCTGGGCGATATGACGAAATATATCGTCTGGACGATAGAAAATGTCTATCGTTTTATATAAGGCTCTATCGCTTACGCCACGATAAGGCGTTTATGGCAGAATTTTACGTCAAGATGCACCTCACGCCACGGCATGCCCATGCAATACATAAACGCGCTCCCTCTGTCTCTCTCTCGCTCTCTCACTCACACACACACACGCGCTGCAGCCTCCCTTCCACTCACGTCACTTTTTTAAAATCCCCCACAGCGCGAAACACGAGTCCCGCAAACGCGCCGCAGAGGAGCTTGTTTGTAATCAGAGGACAAATGGCTCCTTAGTTTCGAAATGGTTTGGGTACAAGGTGATCGCGTTGAAAATAAAGGCGTTTGTCCAGCCTTAGAAGCTCATTTGAATCATTGCCGCGGCTCATTTAAGAAAATGACAGCTCCGAAGAGACGCCGCTTTAGTTTGAGGTAACGTTACTGCTAACAATAATAAAGAAAGACGATCAACACCTTATGTGTTACCACTGAAATGAAGATGTAATATATTTCCAAATGTAAGCCCATCTTAAGCGAAATGCACGCTTCATACTGTCGTCTGCTCTGGCTCTAACCTCGAGTGTTTACTTTTTGCAAACCTTGTGAGCGCAAGTACCCCAGAGTGCAGTCTGGACGATGGGGCGGGGCGACACATGGGGGCGGGGCGACACGTGTCGCTCCGCCCACATGCAATTTCATTGGTTTACAATGCAACAAATCTTATTGGCGTAGACGCTTCAAGCCTGCGCATGCGCATTTCTTAATGTGCGATTTTATGAATGAACCACACGGCATAGATTCATATATTGTTTTAAATGAAACAAAACGCAAAAACGAGCGCTTGGTGACGGTCCCTCCGGCATAATTAAGGCTAATAGAGCTGTTTAACATTTGGCTTCTTCAGGTTCTGTGGATCAGCACAAACCCGGATTTTACGCAAATGATAATTAATTATTAACTGTAGTATTGGACACCTCCGAACACAAACGGCTAATTTTAGTTTAAAGCATGACCAGTCGTTTAAACGAGATTGTTGTCCAATTGTATAAAGTGCTAAAGCGGTATAAAGTCTTTCCCTGTTAATAAAATATGTGGGGCTATGTATGTCTAATTTATAGTTTTAAAGGTCCATATTTTATTGTAGGACTAAATAGCTAAGTTTCAACGGGTTGACATGTGACAAATTAGATATTAAAAATCAATTTATTTATCTACCCTCGCATTGTGCATGCATCTGTGTACAAACGGGATGAAAATAATTTTCACTCCTGTAAATCTGTGCAACACTACCCGAGGACTTGCAGTAAATACCAAGAAGAGAAGTGATAGAAACATTTATTGCAATATACGCATTTGAGCACATAAATACCCACAAAGAAGTTACACCGTGTGGAATATATTAATAATAGATTTTCATATATTAAAATTACTTAAATCAAAATAGATTGGCACCTTATTAATATTTTTTATTTCCTTTATGTGTGAATAAGTTTAGCTATACATATGTTAATACAATAATTTGCAATATATGTGCATATTCTAATTTCTAATATATGTTAATATATTCGTTTTCTATATATGTAAATCTTTTGAATTATATATTAATGCAGCTGTTTAATATATTTTACATAAGTGTGCCTCCATATATGTAAATATTTTCATTTTATAAACATCATTAAATTTGTAATGATAAAGTCAAAATTTCATATTTTCCAGACAATGCAAAAATGTTGACCCAATGGATAAAATCAAAATTTGTCTGCAGAGAACACATGCTAAACAACAATAGTTTGTGATTTTTATTGATGTTAACAAAAAGTAAAAGTACAGAGAGCATGTATAAACTTAACTGTACAAAAAATAAAATTTTGCAAATCCAGACACAAATAGACTTTAACTCAAAATAAAAAGCTTTAATGTAAACTTGGATTTGCAATAGGCCAGTCTCTTTTCTTTAATAGAGGGTGTGCGCTGATGTCACTTTCCCGTTGGGACACGACCCTCAGCTGGACTGAGTGGCAAAACATTCTGGAGCAGGGCTTACTTTAATAAGAGAAATTGCAGAAATGGGAGCAAAACAAGCTTCTTTTTTTCCTGAAATAAATTAAATGTATTTGGATTCAACAGTGATTATTACAACTCGCCAAAGAACCAGTGTTTGGCCAGGAATTGGACTTTCAGACATTTATATGTACCTGATTCCAATGCCGGGGAAATATATAAAGCAAAGCCTGTGAACACTTTATCTGCTAAACAAATACTATAAATACAGTTTAGGTAGCTCTAAATCCAGATGATTATATAATCGTCATATTACGAGTTGTCAATACAGTATATGACCTAGTATATGATTTTAGCCCAAAATTTTACATATCTAACATAAAATTTTCTGATGTCTGGATTCAGGTTGTTTCTGAGAATAGCAGCAATCTATTTGTTTGTCTTTCTGTAGCTTTCGGAAGGTTGTACAAAGATTGCTCTGATTTATTGTTGAATGTGCAGTCAACTGTATCTATTTGTACCTAACCCTTTCCCAGATGTGTTTTGGGTGTTGCGCTGTTTTTGCAGCATTCACGCTGAACACCAATCCTGCCACTCAGTGTTTTTGCCACTCAGTTGGTGTAATACAGTTACACGCCGTCTACTGGGACATCATGTGCACACTCTTATATTGGAACCTCAGTTCTACCAAACCGTTGCCTTCTCATGCCGTTCTATGGCAGCATCTGAAACAAGAAAGAAGATAAAAAATGTTGCATTAGTCAGTGGCCACTTGAGGTAGTTGTGATTAAGTTATTTGTTGCATTCTGCAAGTTTCATAGCTTAAAACATCCTCCTCATTATAAACAAAGCATTGATTTAATCCAAAAATGGATGTTGCAGGATCTGTAATTATATTAGCACGAGACTGCTTCCAGAGCAAGACATCTATAAATACTATTTTGACAAAGAGAACTGATTGTCTCCTCTCCAACAATAAGCCGGGGTGTTCTGGTTCAATGTGGCTGTTGTCGTGTCATCAAGGTGGATGATGCACATTAGTGGTGGAGGAGATTCCCCCCTTGCATATGTAAAGCACTTTGAGTACCCAGTAAAGTGCTATATAAATAACTATTAAAAAAAACATAACCCCAAACTTTTGAATGGTACTAGTGCATGTTTGAGATTTTACATACGTACCGGTACATAGGACCTCTGAGATAGGACCTGCAGTCCATCAGCATGGAATAATCTAGAAAAATAAAAATTAAACAATTTGTCAAAGTGCCAAAAAAATATTGTTTAAAATGTCAGTTTTAAAAGAAAAAAATGCATGTTTTTTTATATATTTTTTTTAGGTTTACTAATTTAGTATTGTTCATTCAGTGTCACTGTACATACTGTTTGACATTTGGATGTCAAAGCCGTCTTAAAATGAGTAATAAGATATATATATCATTTTCATAAGAAATTTACAGATGCAAAGTGATACAGGTAAATGTTGTGAAAAAAAATTATATTAACTTATTTAATTAGCTTTTTCAGTTCACCACCTGTATTTCTGTAAGGCCAAACCTTACAGTTTATGGATAGATGCTATATAAATGCTACATGTACAGCATTATCTACTGTGTTTGTGTACAAACTGTATTCGTAGTTTAGTGGCTTTCAATAATGTACATTCATATTATTAAATGTATTAAAGCTTTCCTTTGTTGTAGAGGTTTTTTCTGTCGCTCCTGAAATCACAGAACATTTTATCCATATTTGTTTACCATGAGAGACCAGAACAGGTTTCAACTACTTGGATTTTCGCACTCTGCGAGGTCCGTTAGGTTAAATAAATGTGCTTATTGCTATCATCCATTGACAAATTTATCAGCAAAACCTTTACATAACTATCAAAACCTCTCATCTAAACATAAAATGTGATTAAACGTTCAAAAACAATAGTTAGCCTAAATTACCTCTTTTAAAAAATGTTAGTTCTGTTTTGCATATCTACTTCCTCAAAGACACTAACGTCACATTTCTATCAAGTAAATATAACATAGTAAAGGTAAGAAAAGTGTCAGGAACAGTAATGTGTATTACTTGTGTGATTTTATGGACTAAACTCACCTTAAAAGCGGCGAAAACAACAGCGAGAGCCGAAGTTTTACTGCATGTTTGTCGTTTCCCCACACAGATGCAGGTAGCTCGTAGGTAGATCATTTCTAAAGACGTACATAAAGGAATGCGCATGCTCAAGCGTCTACGCCAATAAGATTCGCTATATTATAAACCAATGAAATTGGGTGTAGGCGGAGCGACACGTGTCGCCCCGCCTTAATGTGTCGCCCCGCCCCATCGTCCAGACTGCACTCTGGGGTTACTCTGTGAGCGCGCAAACCCAAACGCTGTGACCTCGCGCCAAATGTTTTTATTGGTTTATTAAGTACAAACAGGCGAGTTATGAAAAATTGAGTGCGAGGGATATGTTCAATCACACAAAAAGATTTTGGAATGAGACGGCCAACTGTAGTAGCGTTTAGTCCACTGTCTATAATAGCCTAATTTAGAGATCACTTTTTTATTTATTTTAACCGACAACTTTGATCGGTTAACGTTGATACGGTCAGCCATCGGTCAAACGGTCATCGGTTAACATCCCTAGGCAGGTGTTAACTTTACTAACAGTCTTGCTTTAAAAAAAGGTTCTAAATAAAATAAAAATGTAGTCCATACTACCTGTATTTGTTTTGTATATCATTTCAAACCACATTTCCACATTGCAATTTTGTATAGACTATTCATAAACTGAATTAATAGAAAGGTTGCTATATCGTTATGTATATCGTTATCGGGATATCAAATGAGCTATATCGGGATATGAAATTTTGGCCATATCGCCCAGCCCTAGTGTAAAGCAGTGTAATATCACTCCAGTGTAAAACAGTGTAATATCACTCCAGTGTAAAGCAGTGTAATATCACTCCGGTGTAAAGCGGTGTAATATCACTCCAGTGTAAAGCGGTGTAATATCACTCCAGTGTAAAGCAGTGTAATATCACTCCAGTGTAAAGCGGTGTAATATCACTCCAGTGTAATGCAGTGTAATATCACTCCAGTGTAAAGCAGTGTAATATCACTACAGTGTAAAACAGTGTAATATCACTCCAGTGTAAAGCGGTGTAATATCACTCCAGTGTAATGCAGTGTAATATCACTCCGGTGTAAAGCAGTGTAATATCACTCCGGTGTAAAGCAGTGTAATATCACTCCGGTGTAAAGCAGTGTAATATCACTCCAGTGTAAAGCAGTGTAAAGCAGTGTAATATCACTCCAGTGTAAAGCAGTGTAATATCACTCCAGTGTAAAGCAGTGTAATGTCACTCCAGTGTAAAGCAGTGTAATATCACTCCGGTGTAAAGCAGTGTAATATCACTCCAGTGTAAAGCAGTGTAATATCACTCCAGTGTAATATCACTGCGGTGTAATATCACTCCGGTGTAAAGCAGTGTAATATCACTCCAGTGTAAAGCAGTGTAATATCACTCCGGTGTAAAGCAGTGTAATATCACTCCGGTGTAAAGCAGTGTAATATCACTCCGGTGTAAAGCAGTGTAATATCACTCCAGTGTAAAGCAGTGTAATATCACTCCGGTGTAAAGCAGTGTAATATCACTCCGGTGTAAAGCAGTGTAATATCACTCCGGTGTAAAGCAGTGTAATATCACTCCGGTGTAAAGCAGTGTAATATCACTCCGGTGTAAAGCAGTGTAATATCACTCCGGTGTAAAGCAGTGTAATATCACTCCAGTGTAAAGTAGGGCTGGGCGATATGACGAAATATATCGTCTGGACGATAGAAAATGTCTATCGTTTTATATAAGGCTCTATCGCTTACGCCACGATAAGGCGTTTATGGCAGAATTTTACGTCAAGATGCACCTCACGCCACGGCATGCCCATGCAATACATAAACGCGCTCCCTCTGTCTCTCTCTCGCTCTCTCACTCACACACACACACGCGCTGCAGCCTCCCTTCCACTCACGTCACTTTTTTCAAATCCCCCACAGCGCGAAACACGAGTCCCGCAAACGCGCCGCAGAGGAGCTTGTTTGTAATCAGAGGACAAATGGCTCCTTAGTTTCGAAATGGTTTGGGTACAAGGTGATCGCGTTGAAAATAAAGGCGTTTGTCCAGCCTTAGAAGCTCATTTGAATCATTGCCGCGGCTCATTTAAGAAAATGACAGCTCCGAAGAGACGCCGCTTTAGTTTGAGGTAACGTTACTGCTAACAATAATAAAGAAAGACGATCAACACCTTATGTGTTACCACTGAAATGAAGATGTAATATATTTCCAAATGTAAGCCCATCTTAAGCGAAATGCACGCTTCATACTGTCGTCTGCTCTGGCTCTAACCTCGAGTGTTTACTTTTTGCAAACCTTGTGAGCGCGCAAACCCAAACGCTGTGACCTCGCGCCAAATGTTTTTATTGGTTTATTAAGTACAAACAGGCGAGTTATGAAAAATTGAGTGCGAGGGATATGTTCAATCACACAAAAAGATTTTGGAATGAGACGGCCAACTGTAGTAGCGTTTAGTCCACTGTCTATAATAGCCTAATTTAGAGATCACTTTTTTATTTATTTTAACCGACAACTTTGATCGGTTAACGTTGATACGGTCAGCCATCGGTCAAACGGTCATCGGTTAACATCCCTAGGCAGGTGTTAACTTTACTAACAGTCTTGCTTTAAAAAAAGGTTCTAAATAAAATAAAAATGTAGTCCATACTACCTGTATTTGTTTTGTATATCATTTCAAACCGCATTTCCACATTGCAATTTTGTATAGACTATTCATAAACTGAATTAATAGAAAGGTTGCTATATCGTTATGTATATCGTTATCGGGATATCAAATGAGCTATATCGGGATATGAAATTTTGGCCATATCGCCCAGCCCTAGTGTAAAGCAGTGTAATATCACTCCAGTGTAAAGCAGTGTAATATCACTCCAGTGTAAAACAGTGTAATATCACTCCAGTGTAAAGCAGTGTAATATCACTCCGGTGTAAAGCGGTGTAATATCACTCCAGTGTAAAGCGGTGTAATATCACTCCAGTGTAATGCAGTGTAATATCACTCCGGTGTAAAGCAGTGTAATATCACTCCGGTGTAAAGCAGTGTAATATCACTCCGGTGTAAAGCAGTGTAATATCACTCCGGTGTAAAGCAGTGTAATATCACTCCGGTGTAAAGCAGTGTAATATCACTCCGGTGTAAAGCAGTGTAATATCACTCCGGTGTAAAGCAGTGTAATATCACTCCGGTGTAAAGCAGTGTAATATCACTCCAGTGTAAAGCAGTGTAATATCACTCCGGTGTAAAGCAGTGTAATGCAGTGTAATTTCACTCCGGTGTAAAGCAGTGCAATATCACTCCAGTGTAATATCACTCCGGTGTAAAGCAGTGTAAAGCAGTGTAATATCACTCCGGTGTAAAGCAGTGTAATGCAGTGTAATTTCACTCCGGTGTAAAGCAGTGCAATATCACTCCAGTGTAATATCACTCCGGTGTAAAGCAGTGTAATGCAGTGTAATATCACTCCGGTGTAAAGCAGTGCAATATCACTCCGGTGTAATGCAGTGTAATATCACTCCGGTGTAAAGCAGTGTAATGCAGTGTAATATCACTCCGGTGTAAAGCAGTGCAATATCACTCCAGTGTAATATCACTCCGGTGTAAAGCAGTGCAATATCACTCCAGTGTAATATCACTGCGGTGTAATATCACTCCGGTGTAAAGCAGTGTAATATCACTACGGTGTAAAGCAGTGTAATATCACTCCAGTGTAAAACAGTGTAATATCACTCCGGTGTAAAGCAGTGTAATATCACTCCGGTGTAAAGCATTGTAATATCACTCCAGTGTAAAGCAGTGTAATATCACTCCAGTGTAAAGCAGTGTAATATCACTCCAGTGTAAAGCAGTGTAATATCACTCCGGTGTAAAGCAGTGTAATATCACTTCGGTGTAAAGCAGTGTAATATCACTCCGGTGTAAAACAGTGTAATATCACTCCGGTGTAAAGCGGTGTAATATCACTCCGGTGTAAAGCGGTGTAATATCACTCCGGTGTAAAGCAGTGTAATATCACTCTGGTGTAAAGCAGTGTGATATCACTCCGGTGTAAAGCAGTGTGATATCACTCCGGTGTAAAGCAGTGTAATATCACTCCGGTGTAAAGCAGTGTAATATCACTCCGGTGTAAAGCAGTGTAATATCACTCCAGTGTAAAGCAGTGTAATATCACTCCAGTGTAAAACAGTGTAATATCACTCCAGTGTAAAGCAGTGTAATATCACTCTGGTGTAAAGCAGTGTAATATCACTCCGGTGTAAAGCAGTGTAATATCACTCCAGTGTAAAGCAGTGTAATATCACTCCAGTGTAAAGCAGTGTAATATCACTCCGGTGTAAAGCAGTGTAATGTCACTCCAGTGTAAAGCAGTGTAATATCACTCCAGTGTAAAGCAGTGTAATATCACTCCGGTGTAAAGCAGTGTAATGTCACTCCAGTGTAAAGCAGTGTAATGTCACTCCAGTGTAAAGCAGTGTAATATCACTCCAGTGTAAAGCAGTGTAATATCACTCCAGTGTAAAGCAGTGTAATGTCACTCCAGTGTAAAGCAGTGTAATATCACTCCGGTGTAAAGCAGTGTGAAAATGAATTTGACCACGAGGGTACGTAATGAGTAAAAGTTGTTTAAGTTTGTAAAACCTGTAAACTTATGTATTAAATGCATCACTGGCGAACATTTAAAAACTGTTTGTTTTTCAGGCCGAATCCATTCAGAGACTCTACATGAGAGTTTTGCAGCTTCTGTTTCGCTTCAGACCCGAGTGCCATTACAATGTGAGTTTATCATCAACATCTCATTATCAGATCAAAACTGTGAGGCTATGGGCCCGGGCGCAACACACACACACACACACACACACACACACACACACACACACACACACTGCTTATTACACTGTGTTTTGTTTAGGTGCCGTTGTCTGAGAACGTCCAGTACCCGATGCTGTATGAGTGGGTTACGCCGGTCATGAGCGTCTACATGCGCATGTGAGAGCTTCCCTTATAAACGTTGTGAAAGATTTGCATGATTACTTCAGAACTAATCTGTGTGTCTTTTAGGTGCCAGTTCTTACCGCTGTGTCATGTGTATGACTTCTCCCTGAATGACTTGCTCAACCCCAGTAAGTGGCTTTTACTTCCTCTTATGAACTGCAACTTATGAGTTATTTCTCATGTTCTTTGAATGAGTGGGGGATCGGACGATTTCATAAAGCTTTTTCTGTAAATAATGGTGGGGGGTTAAACACATTAATTATTCCATGGGTGTTCCACTTTTTATTTGCTTCTGATGCCCACTAAAACCATTTCTGTAAATTGACATAATGCTGGAAAAAATAATTTATTTGGAAGACTTTAAAGGAAAATTAGAAATGTTTCTTGGCAAAAACTGAAGTAAGTTTTAAAATGACTAACTGGAAATAAAAACTTGAAATAAAATTAAATATAAATATTTTGCCAAAGCAAAGGCGTAGTTTGATGACGCCAAGTTTGAGCGCAGAATCTTGGGACGTGTTCTTCACCTCACAGCCGGTGGGAAAGACTCGGGACAGAAATCATGTTGATGGATGTGATTATTAACGTTACTATAGCGAAGCAGAGTGGGACTTTTATTATGCCACAGTTGCCGGCGCCATTTCCTCTACTCCAGTCGTGAGTGTGAGGTAACGCAGCTCTGTTCATTATAAGAGATAAGCGCTTCTGCAGAATAAAACCGTAACCGAGGGTAACGCAGAAATGATGTCATCGACAGGCCACACCACACCCTCACACGTCCCGGTTCATTGGTTAAAAAATAGCAACGTTCTCACGATTTACAAATAGTTTGAAGCATTTGGAATATTGTAAGAACTCAACTGAACAAAATATATAACACTGGCCTAGTGGTTTTTAGATGTTTTATTGAAACAATGTTACATAGTGCACCTTTAAAACAGCATTTGTGACAGCAGGTGCTAAATAATCTACTGTGCTGTATATATAGAGTGAAACGATTCAGGAACAAAAACAAATGTAGATCTTAAAGTCTTCATTTGACTGTAAGGCCTTAAAAATGTCTTAGATTGGAGCATAGTCTTACATTTTCTATCATGGCATTTAAATCAGGGCCGTATGGTTTCTGTGATGCATTAAATGTGGGCGGAGTTACAGAATGCACTCAGAAAAACAGAACTGACTGTATAATACAGAAAGACACGGGATTGGTCAACACTTGTCTGAATAAATCAACAGCAGGTCCGCCTCTTAAAGGGCCAGTTCTCCATTAATGAGAGTCCTGGGATCATTTCCTCCCTAATGTCGCTCAAACCCGTCAGACTTTCCTTCCTCATATAAAGCCATGGAGTCTCTTCAGAACATCTGGAATAATCCGCTCGATCCGTACGGATCCGTTTCTCTTTATGAGCTTCTGAAGCCTCAGTGGAAGTTGCTTAGCCTGTCAATGGAGGACAGAAATCTGTCCATTTCATTACAAATATCTTCATCTGTGTTCAGAAGATGAGCGAGAGTCCGGCACATTTAATCTGACCGTTAAAGCAGAGGCCAGAAACATGAACACAATAAACTATACATCAGATTTCATAAGGCTGTGCATTAAATCACATGCGCTGCAGAAATGAGGATCTTCCTCAGGATTTCTGTTCTCCAGCTCAAACTCAGAACATCCTTAAATCAAGATTCATTAACGACAGCAAAGGGAAGAAATCAAGTCTTGTGTTCTGAGGAACTGAACAAATGAAGAGAGTTTGAGCTTAAAACAAGAGCAAATATCAGCATTGGGTCTGAACATCACATCTGAGTTAAGATGAGGATTATTGCTCTCGGTTTAGGCAGAAAAGCACAAGATTTCTCATCTCAACATTTTGGGTCTCTATTCTCAGACTCTGAAGTGTCACTAATACTCATTGTGTGCTTAGACATTTACATTAGAGAACATATCGACGTTTTGTAATTGTCAATTATACATCAGGGTTTCTGCAGTTTTCATGAAGATAAATTAAGTGCTTTTTAAGACCAATTAAAGAGAATTTTTCAATATAAGGGCTAAATACATTTTAGATATTTTTCCAGTTCATTATGAAACGGATTAGACTGTGATGCTGGACTCGAGGTTATTAAAAACCTGAGGTTTTTCAGTGTCCAGAGCAATCGCTTCGATTTCAAGAAGTCTTTTATTTTTTTGTCTCTCTTGTACAGAGTTGAAGCGAACAATAACTATTCTGAGCGCAATCCAAAACTTCCTCCACTTCCGGAAGCAGAGGCTGGAAATGACGGCTGCCCACCAGCAAAGTTTTGTAAGTTGCCGTTTTTTCTTCATTGTTTAAAAGGAGCACTCATGCTCTCACATCTCTGATTAATTCAGCTGGGATGTTACAGTCATCTTGTTAGAGATTTGTAGTCAAAAGTCAAAGTCAAATTTATTTCTATAGCACATTTAAAGATGGCTGAGCCACACTAAAGTACTTCACAATAAAGTGCTAAGTGCAATAAGCAAAGGAAGGCTAAGAAGAATGAATAATTATAATATAGAAATACATAAATTAAAAGGGCAACAAGGCAAAAAATGCAGGAGTTAAAATAATGTAAAAGAACATTTGAATCGACTCACTTGTCCGGAAGTGTTTTTTTGTGTGTGTGTGTGTGTGTGTGTGTGTGTGTGTGTGTGTGTGTGTGTGTGTGTGTGTGTGTGTGTGTGTGTGTGTGTGTGTGTGTGTGTGTGTGTGTGTGTGTGTGTGTGTTGTAAATATAATTTTTCTGAAGCAATATTCTCACCAGTGTTCAATCAGCTTTGACATATTTAAATCAACATATTTGTGATATTTTTACCTTTTATAAAGGGCATTTTCCCCCTAATCTTATTAATTATAGGCTATGCTTCAGGTTTCATATTTTATTCTTAAATTTGATCTATAAATTAGAATAAGACACTATAGGGCTGTTACCAAACAAATTAAATAATTTACACGTAAAAATTACCACTGCATTAAATAATGTTATGGGATTTGTAGTTTTGAATAAACAAATAAGAAATGTTGAAAAGTATGTTTAATCATGAAACCAAACCGCCAGTAGGTGGCAGCAGGTGAGTCTTAGTGAGGTGAGTCATTGAGTCGATTCATTCAAGAATGAGTCAGTCGTTTACGAACAGGTTATTGAATCTTTGATTCAACCAATTCATTCAAACACTGAATCGTTCAGTAACACACACACACACACACACACACACACACACACTGTTGCTGTGAGATGCGTTACGGTTCTGCCGTGATCTATTTTCGCTGCTGGACCAAACGGAACAAAAACAGTCATTATTGCATCTAAAATGTAAGTGATTAATGTTCATTAGTACTTTATGGAGCTGTCGTATGACATCAGTGTCATTTTCAGTCGTGATGGTCTTCAGGAAAACACTCTTGGCTGTGTGATGTTTAACTGTATCGTGTGTTATAAATATATAAACTGCACATGTTGAATGTTTAGCTCAGTTTCTCATGTTGTGATTTCTCCTCGAGAGGCACGAGCGTCTACAGCGCGTTGTTACCGTCAGTTCATTACATTATATATTATGCATATCCATTATCAATCGCCACTTACACTAAATTAATGCAGAATCATTCTTGCATTTCGGTGATTCGTTAGTTATTTTTTTGTTATTGGCGTTTTAATCAGTCTCTTGTCCGTCGGGCAAATAAAATTATCTTTCACTTCCAAGAAATCCACTCGTCCCGGACAAGCGTTAATGTCGAGCCCTGCTTCTGTACACAAGCTCATTTTTGCGTTCACACACTAAAGGTCAACATTAAAAACCATCATGTAAGTATTTATATTCTTGTGTAATCGACGCACCATCCTAAATGAACCCGTCTCTTGCGTGATGCCCAAAAATGTTGAATATTCTGCTCTAATATGATTTCTGACCTGTGCGGTGTCCAGAATAATAATCCTCTGCTGTGTGTTAATAGGCCAGAGGAGAACTGAGTCTGGTTTCTCTAAGGTTTATTTTTCTCCATCATGCCCTGATGGAGTTTCGGTTCCTTTGGTCGCCTTTGGCTTGGCTTGCTCAGTTGGGGACACTAACATTATGATCAGAGTTATTCAACTAAATATACAAATAAAATTGATTAATTAGGTCTTAGTTTATAGAATTAAATATCCAAATCAAACTCGCCAAATCAAATTTTGTTGCAATATTGTCCTGTTTAACACTGTGAAGCTGCTTTGAAACAATCGTCATTGTAAAAGTACGATATAAATAAAGTTGATTGATTGACCTGTTTAAGCACAGAATGTCATGTGTTTTTCAAACAGCGGTCGGATATGGACAGACTCCAGGCTTACACAAGAGAAATAAAGGCGGCTGAGAAGAAGATTGAGAAGCTAACGTAAGTGCAGAGGTCTTTTTTAAATGTGTATTATTAGAAAAGCTGCTTCTTTATGAACGTTTGGTGTCCTCCTGCACAGGACCATTCCACCGGAGCAGCAAGCGGAGGCTAAAGAGCTGGCGGCGGCCCTGGCGGAGCTCACCAACAACACTCAGCACGAGTACCAGGATGTGGTGAGATCACAACACAAATATAATGGACCGAACAGTGTTTTCTAGCCTGGGAAAACCCAGACAACTTCCGGCAAATTTAGATTTGCTCTGCAAGTAGTCTGGCGAAGAGCCCATTCAAACCCATTTCTAATCCGCCGAAACCGATGCACCAATCCGAAACGTTGCTTTACACGATGACGACAGCGCAGCGACGGGGAAGCAGAGTTTGTACAGTACTAAGATGGATGAACATCACTATCGCGTCTGTTTTAAACAATTTAAACTTTTCCTTTTCGTTAAAACCCGAGCAAAGAACAATACTGGGCTCCAGATGTGGATTACACCGTCTACTGTGATGAGGAGGATGAGGAGTGTGATCTCTCTCTCACACACACACACACACACACACACACACACACACACACACACACACACACACCTCTGGATCTGGCCTTCTCACACACTGCAAAAAATGCATTTCTTACTTAGTATTTTTGTCTTGTTTCTAGTTTAAATATCTACATTAAGAAACATTTACTAGACAAGCAAAAGTAATTGTGTTGTTTTGGGAAAAATAACTCAAAATGAAGAGAGTTTTTGCTTAAAATAAGATAAATAATCTGCCAATGGGGTGAGAAAAATAATCTTGTTTTCTGTTTGAATTAAGATTATTAAGATATTTATCTTATTTTAAGCAAAAACTCTCTTCATTTTGAGTTATTTTTCCCCAAAACAAGACAATTACTTTTGCTTGTCTAGTAAATACTTCTTGTTTTAAGATTTTTTAGATGTTTGGACTGGAAACAAGACAAAAATACTGAGTAAGAAGAGCATTTTTTGCAGTGGCGCTAGATCTGGTAATCATGTAAAAATTTGAATATAATTATAAATAAATAACTAGCGTAACTATGCTCAAGTCTGAAAATGGCTAAAAAAATCATCTGAAACGACTGAATTTGAATTAAGTTTGTGAGACACAATAATCCAAAGACTCACCAATATTATTTTATTTTCTAAATATTGCAAATGGCGTTTTAATCGCAATACAGACGCCTTACAGCGGCGGCGAATGTGATCAGAGCTCGATGTGTTCTGTCAATCCGAGATGTTTCGGTTGCTCTGAGATGCGATTAGGGTTTCCACATTTGGCTCAAATGTTGATGGAGTGGCGGGTGGACACCAGCTATTATCATATTTCTTTTACAACAATGACAAAAGTCGTCATAAGCCATTGCAACATCTTCCTCGAAATCACAAACAGAGATTTGCTGTCTCAGATGTTTCTCCGTCCCTTTGCAATCATCATCGTCCTTTGGTGACACACACACACACACTCGCCCCTTTGGAAATGATTTGTCTATGAAGCTTTGCCAGACCCTAACTCTGGGTTTAACCAGGCTAGGCGTTTGCTCTGGAACCTGCTGTGTGTTTTCCGCCCTGAATGGGCTCTGCATACGGCTAAGTGTTGCATTAGAGACGTCTAAATCTCACAATTCTTAACAACTTCACCTGAGACCTCATGCATTAACCTCCTGGGACAGAAGAAAAGGGTTTTTTCTTTACATTTTTTAAAAATTACATTTTATTGATATGTAGTTGACAGCAGGGGCTTGTTCTTCGTACCTCGCTTAACACATCTGAGATGATTTGATCAGACAGACAGACAGACAGATGCCAGATCTTCTAATCCTGATAACTGATCTCTGGCTTATTTGGCTCTTCAAACGAATTTGCGGATTGGATTAATATATCTGGATGAAGTTATCTGAGATCACTGCTCGTGCCTGTGTTCCCTGAAGAGGGCAGATGATCGAGACTCGAAACCACGATCAGCAGCGATTGGCTGCCGTCAAGACAACGGAATGACATCATATAATTAAAAAAGACACCTGGCTAAAAACTTGTCAAAGAAAAAACACGAATTTCTGAACCTTTATAAAGAAACAGACAAACGACCAAACCAACATAAGAGTTAGATAAACTAATGTGCACTGTTTTGATGAACATGATTCCCAATTATTTATATTCACGATTTTATCATATTTGTACACACTTTACATTTTTATTTCAATGTTGTAATTTCATTTTTAATTAAATTTGAAGCAGATTTGTTGTGACGGTATTAATTAAAGTTTCTTAACAGTCAAGATTAAATGATCTGCATCTCTTGTATCCCATAATATCCGTCATCACTCACATTAACGCACGACGGAGATTAACTGCACAGTGTGTGTAAACCTCCAATACAACTATAAAGGAATTATTCCATCACAATTCACAAATAAATCTCTCAATCAAGTGACTGTGTCTATAGTATTATACACACATTTTACACAACATTAAAATATTATTTTCAGATAAACTGTTATATTTATTATTAAATTATTATTGCCCCTGGTTCAGTAATGAAGTCTTGTAATAAAGTATCAGTGGCTGGGACAGATTTTAAACATCACCTCAAGAGGCGATCTAATCCGGTTTACATGAACTAAGCCTGAGCAGGTTTAAGCTGACGGACCTGTTGCTATGACAACAAGTCCAGGATGAGCTTCGAAGAACCAAATAATCCGAGATCGAGACAAATCATCAACACTCAAATCCAGCTCACTGAGTTAGCGGCGTACGAAGAACAGGCCCCAGGATTCTTTACCAGGATATTGTTTAAAAATAAAATGACATGTTTAGGCAAAAACAATGGGATTTTATTTTTAATTCACCAATGTTTCAGATTTTTTTTAAATCAAACTTTGTTTAAAGATGATTCTCAAATGTTATGAAAGATATACCGGAATGCATTGATGTGGCATTTTACCTTATGCAATATGTGTGCAAAACGGCCATACTTACAACACAATATCTCATACACTGCATCTAATTTGATTAACATGTGTATCACTTAACTATCCAATTACATTTTCTGTTTATTTGTTTGTTTATATAAAAAACAAAAGTTTGTTCACTTGCTTTCCTCTTTTGTAAGTTGTTTGGATAAAAGCGTCAGCTAAGTGATTAAATGTAAATGTAAAATGTATACTGAAAATAGAAGTAATAATTGGCCACATTTTCATAATATCTTGTGAATTTAAGTCCTGGTGTTGACTTGCCATATTCCCTTTTGTTTTTAATTTGACTGCATGTTCTCTCTTTAGACGGCTATGAGTGAAATGGTTGCTCAGTGCAAGACGGAGATCGCGGAGATCTCGCAGAAGCTGGTATGTATCAGATCATTTAATCAGACTTAAGTTTGAATCCGGGTTAAAGTCACAGATCTTTTCTTCCGTATTAAGACGTATCAGAGTAAAAACGATATTAAGATCATGCTGGGCGATGTGGCCTAAAAATCATATCTCGGCATTTTTTGGTTGAATGGCGATACACGTATCACACATATCTGTGTTTTCTACGTTTTTCTATTTGGAATTTTTTTAAATAATTTTTTCACATCCTGTCCAATGGTGTCCTAAAAACACTGTTGATTATTGAAGGCTATGAACAAATACAGTGAATGTAGTGTAGGCTATGCAATATATTATGTGCAAATTGGGGGTTTACGATCTAAAAACAAAAAGAATAATTTTAAGAAATACAAAGAAATCTGTTTTAGAAATCTGTATATTTTAGTCTGAATTATTGCGTTCCTCTTCTGTTGCGCTCCGTCTGTTATGTGCGTGGCGGCGCTCGTTCCTGGGACTTTCTTACATTTTCAGATGGAGATTAAACCTATGAAATGTAAGTTATGCACTGAGGAAAGCACCACATCTCTAAACAAGACAATTACTTTTGCTTGTCTAGTAAATACTTCTTGTTTTAAGATTTTTTTAGATGTTTGGACTAGAAACAAGACAAAAATACTGAGTAAGAAGAGCATTTATGCATCTCATGCTATTTTTCAGATGCGTTCGTATCAATCTGCTGTATATCGATATAAACGGTATAGCCTCCTTCCATATCGTCTCTAAAAAATATATCGATATATTTTTTAAACTCTATATATACCGTCCATCTTTGGAAGAGATCTTTGGGAAGAGATGTGTTTAAGCCGAACACATGAGTGGAGAAGTCCTGTATGTGAGAATCGACATTTCATTAAAGGAAGTGACGTTTGGTTGCACATAAGCTGAAGAAAAGCCAAGGCGTGTGCCTGGATGAGTCCTTCATTATGAGGGGACCGCAGTGAGTTATTCTGGCCTCTGGTTAAGCTCAGGGGATCTGAGTGACACTAGGGTAACACAAAGGTGTTTTGTATATTTATTTATTGTGGTGTATTTTTGCGCTTCCCCGCAGACTCAGAGGAAAGTGGATGTGGCCACGCTGAAGGATGAGATCTCCAAGCTGAAGTCTCAGATTGTGGAGTCGCCTGAAGAGCTGAAAAACGAGATGGAGAGGATGAAAGAGAATGTGAAGAGCATTAAGATGTCAAAGGTGCGTCTCATTTGCATACTGCACACCTGCGGTCATGTGGGCATTTGCTTATGACTAGATGCAGGTGTTGTTTTGGTGGCGCAGATCGTTGTTCACTCACTGATTGTGTGTGTCTATCTGTCTGTCTCTGTGTGTGTGTGTGTGTGAGAGACAGGAGCTGGCTGATGAAAGGCTGGTGGAGCTGCAGATGTTGGTCCAGTGTGCGGGTCAGGTGGAGGCAGAGCTGCAGGTTCTGCTCAGACAGCTCCAGGATCTGCAGATCAGCATGAGCAAGACCAACCAGCAGAAGGAGGAGGTGAAGCTCTGAAGCTCACAGTGCTCACTACAGCTCAATACTGGCACCATATAACCTATTTTCCGGACTATAAGGCACTTTTTTTTCATAGTTTGGCTGGTCCTGCGACTTATAGACAGGTGTGACCTTATATATCAAATTTAATTCATACTGACTGACAAGAATAATCATTTAGCTCCGTCTACAGCCGCGAGAGGGCGCTCTATGCTGCTCCTGTAGCCTACAGCTGAAGAAAACCGCTGAAAACAGAAAATACTGTTCACTGAAATATTAACTTAAAGATAACAACCGAGACTTAACTCAAACTATATGCCCCCCATAAAGAAAATCCTATTCTGCAAATTACAAACTGCAGAATTAAACGATTAGCTTTCTTTGTTTTCTTTATTACAGTTAAAGTAACGTCTGGTTTCGCCAGTCCCTCACAAGCTTCTCACTCGCTTCAGACTTTCTTTCTGCTGCTCGATTATGCACAGCGAGCGAGGACGCTTCTGCCCTAATGCGACTTATGTTTTTTCCTCTTCATGACGCATTTTTTGACTGATGCGACTTATAGTCCGGAAAATACAGTGTTTCATATCGGTCGATATTAATATTTGTATGACCTACGGTATTTAAAACAAGGACCAGTAGAAAAATATATTACATTTAATTTAATTAAAAAATGTTGTAAACTTAGTGATAATTCACCCAAAAATGAGCCTGTGATGTTTATCTGCAGGGCGTCTGAGATGTAGGTGTGACATCACACACACACTCACACTCACACACACACACAGAGATTTGGGTTACATTAATAACCCGTATCACTGTTAGACGGAAGGACAGGATACCATAAAATCCATCCTCGTACACTTTTCAAAATAATATATTAAAGATGTAACATTAAAGAGATAGTTGACCCATAAATGATCCTGTGATGTTTATCTGCAGGGCGTCTGAGATGTCGGTGTGTTTGTTTCTTCAGGAGAACACAAATGAAGATTTTTAACTCAGCCGTTGCTCGTATAATGCACGTCAATGGGGTGTATTTCTATGAGAGTAAAACACACACACAGACATACGAATCCATATTAAACCCTGCGGCTCGTGGAGACACACTGATGTCTGAAGACACGAAACGATCGCTTCCTGCCAGAAGCACAACAGTATTTGTGTTATTTCTCACCTAACATCAGACGAATCTCATCTAGTGTTCCCAGCACCATTACTTCCGCTGAGTGAGGCCAAAATACCGGCGCGATCATAGATATATATTACATAGATGCCTCATTAGTGCCTGCGTGGATCGGTCGAATGAGGCATCTATGTGATCGTGCCGGGATAGATTTGACTTATTCCTGCAGATTTTGTGCTCACACCCAAAGTACAGCACATAAAGCCGCCTCTCAGAACTAATGTAAGTTATTTTGGACCTAATCAAACACACACAAAATAATGTCAAAATGCTGTCAGAGGTGAAGCATTGATTGACTGATAGACAACTACTGTGTAAGTGTTTGTAACTTTTCTCATTTTTGATTGTTTGTTCATTTGTTGTTGGATAAGTGTGTCTGTGTGGTGCAGTGGTGTGTATTAGTAGTTTTGGTGTATTGTGGTGGTGTGTGTGGGAGTTAGCATTTGTTGAGTTAGCATTTGTTTGGTCTTTGCCACGTTGGGAGTCAGTTTGTTGGGGGCGTGGCCAGCGAGGTATTAAAAGCCTCGTGTGTTTGTTAGCAGTTGGCTAGAGGTGAAGCATTGATTGACTGATAGACAACTACTGTGTAAGTGTTTGTAACTTTTCTCATTTTTGATTGTTTGTTCATTTGTTGTTGGATAAGTGTGTCTGTGTGGTGCAGTGGTGTGTATTAGTAGTTTTGGTGTATTGTGGTGGTGTGTGTGGGAGTTAGCATTTGTTTGGTCTTTGCCACGTTGGGAGTCAGTTTGTTGGGGGCGTTCCCAGCTGCTTTCAATAACGATACTCAAGTGAGTATAAATAGCGTGATAGTCCGCGGCAGCTGAAGTGGCAGTGTGAAGCCCTCCTTGTGTGAAGACCGACGAGTGTAAAGACTTCAACTCTTCCCTGTGCAACTCCTCTCGAGCAAGGACCTCGACAAGCCACTTGAGTATCATCTTCCTTTCATTATTTGTGTTCGGCTCTTTTCTAATTCCGATCTGGCCTTTTCTCTAATCTGTATTCACCATGTGCTTTCAAATCTCAACTATAACTACTAGCACTCGTAAATCACGCTCTGTACGCACGAGACGCCGCAATCCTAATAATTTGCGCTATATCCTAACATCCTCTGCTACTTTACTCTTTATTCCAATTGGTCTCTGGAATTGCCAGTCGGCTGTAAACAAAGCAGACTTCATTTCATCTATTGGGACTCATTCTCAGCTCAGCCTCATGGCCCTAACTGAGACCTGGATCAAACCAGAGGACACTGCCACTCCTGCAGCCCTTTCAACCAATTTAACTTTTTCACACACTCCTCGGCCTATTGGGAGGGGTGGGGGTACTGGTTTGCTTATTTCAAATGATTGGAAATTTGATCCATTACCGTCTCTACCGGCCAATTCATTTGAATCGCACTCAATCACTATTACTCACCCTGTTAAAATCCATGTGGTAGTGGTCTATCGTCCTCCAGGTCACCTCGGTAACTTTGTGGAGGAGTTGGATGTGTTACTTTCTAACTTCCCTGAGGATGGCACTCCACTGATTCTGCTTGGTGACTTCAACATCCATCTTGATAAACACCTAGCTGCAGACTTCAGCACTCTACTGACTTCATTTGACCTTAAGTTAGTATCTACTACGGCTACTCACAGATCAGGTAACCAATTAGACCTTGTATACACACGCAACTGCTCCACGGACAACACTTTAGTTACTCCATTACACACCTCAGACCACTTTCTCATCACTCTTAACCACATACTGACTCCTGATACAACACGCACTCCAACACAGATCACCTTTCGGCGTAATCTACGCTCCCTCTCTCCCTCTCGCCTATCCACTATAGTTTCATCTTCACTCCCTCCACCTGCTCAGTTCTCAGCACTGGACACTAACAGTGCTACCAACACTCTTTGCTCCACTTTAACATCCTCCTTAGACAGTTTTTGCCCCCTCTCATCCAGACCAGCCTGCCCCACCCCATCTGCCCCCTGGCTGTCTGAAGTTCTCCGTGAACATCGCTCTGGACTCAGGGCGGCAGAGAGGAAATGGCATAAATCTAAAAACAATACTGACCTTACCTTGTATCAGTCACTTCTCTCTTCTTTCTCTACAAATGTCTCCACTGCTAAAACAACATACTACCACAACAAAATCAACAATTGCTCTGACTCTCGCAAACTCTTTAAAAAATTCTCCTCTCTCCTTTGTCCTCCTCCTCCCCCTCCTTCATCAACTCTTACAGCTGATGACTTTGCATCATTTTTTACAAACAAAACATCCCTCATCAGCAAACAGTTCTCCTCATCACAAACTGACACGCACATCTCAACAACTAACACGAACACACTTCCATCCTTCTCTCCGCTCTCCGAGGCAGATATTTCTAAACTCATCCTTTCCAATCACCCTACTACCTGTCCACTTGATCCTATTCCCACTCACCTCCTTCAGGCCATTTCTTCTTCAATCACTCCTGCACTCACTCACATTGTCAACACTTCTCTTCATACGGGAACCTTTCCCACGGCATTTAAGCAGGCTCGGGTAACCCCACTGCTTAAGAAACCCTCTCTGAATCCAGCACTTTTAGAAAACTACCGACCGGTATCCCTTCTGCCTTTCATTGCAAAGACCCTTGAGCGAGTTGTGTTCAATCAACTCTCTATGTTTCTTGAAAGGGACAACCTCCTAGACAACAACCAATCCGGCTTCAAAAGCGGCCATTCGACCGAGACTGCCTTGCTCTCGGTAACTGAGGCACTAAGACTTGCAAAAGCAGCTTCCAAATCCTCAGTGCTCATTCTGCTGGATCTGTCTGCTGCTTTTGACACAGTTAACCACCAGATCCTCCTGTCAACACTTAAGACGATGGGTATCTCAGGAACTGCCCTCCAGTGGTTCAGGTCTTACCTCTCTGGTAGGTCCTACAGGGTGTCATGGAGAGGTGAAGTGTCTAAGTCTTATAATCTAGCTACTGGGGTTCCCCAGGGCTCAGTCCTTGGACCACTTCTCTTCTCCATCTACATGTCATCATTAGGTTCTGTCATTCAGAAACACGGCTTCTCCTATCGCTGCTATGCGGATGACACTCAACTCTACTTCTCATTTCAACCAGATGATCCTACAGTCAGTGTTCGTATCGCTGCCTGTCTGACAGACATTTCTGACTGGATGAAAGAGCATCATCTTAAACTCAATCTTGCAAAGACAGAATTACTTGTTTTCTCAACCAACCCAGCACTTCATCAAAATTTCTCCAATCAGCTTGGTTCATCGACCATAACTCCATCAAGGACAGCCAGGAACCTTGGAGTTGTGATTGATGACCAGTTAAACTTCACTGACCACATTACTGCAACAGCCCGGTCCTGCAGATTTGCTTTATACAACATTAGAAAGATTAGACCCTTCCTATCAGAACAGGCTGCACAACTCCTGGTTCAAGCTCTTGTTCTCTCCAGACTGGATTATTGTAATGCTCTTCTGGCTGGGCTTCCAGCATGCACTATCAAACCCTTGCAGCGGATCCAGAATGCAGCGGCGAGAGTGGTCTTTAATGAGCCGAAGAGAACGCATGTTACGCCTCTCTTCATCAAACTGCACTGGTTGCCAATGGCTGCTCGCATCAAATTCAAGGCACTAGTTATCGCCTACAAAACAACCACTGGTTCTGCACCATTATACCTAAACTCAATTGTTCAGACTTACACACCCTCCAGAAGCTTGCGTTCTGCGAATGAGCGGCGCCTCGTGGTTCCTTCCCAAAGAGGCATGAAATCGCTCTCACGGACATTTTCCTGGACCGTTCCCACCTGGTGGAATGACCTGCCGATCTCAATTCGTGCTGCCGAGTCTGTAGCCATTCTTAAAAAACATCTTAAGACACATCTTTTCCAATTGCACTTTTCCTATTGCACTTGACCAATACAGAATAGCACTTACTGATCATATCTACGTCTCTCATCCGGATTTGTGCCTTCAGGCGGGTATGTTACATAGTTATCATAGCTACCAAAACCCAGTGTTCTGTATTTTGCGTACGTGAGTTTTTGCTGTAGATGGCTATTGCTGCGCGTTTAGCTAGAATGCCATACAAAACCAACCCATTGGGCCACTGAATCTGCATTAACGACAACAGTTGGGGCATCAGCCTTAGTCCTAATGGGTTGTTATCTTAGCTATCCAAATCCAGTGTTCTGTATTTTCCGTACGTGAGTATTTGTTGTAGCTGGCTATAAAAAAAAAAAAAAAAAAACAACAGTTGTGTACTCTGCTAATTAATTGAGATTTCTTACAGCTCTTACAGGTTGTTGGCTTTGTTTGTTTCGTTGCTTCTATTGCTCTACCCTTTTTTTGTAAGTTGCTTTGGATAAAAGCGTCTGCTAAATGATTAAATGTAAATGTTAAATGCTGTCTGGGCAAGTACTCCCGCACAGGGCTCTACACGGCGGCCATTTTAGGTGCATTTTCGCCTAAAAATTACCACGTGCAACTATGAAAAAATATTTAGGCGCGCCGGTGCGAGTGACCCGATCGATTCTCATAAATAGATACAATCGAAAATAAAACTAGAACTGCCCAAGTGCATCAACACTGAGAAACAGGCTATGTTTTCTACAGCAGTCGACAGCTTTTCATGCCTTCAGTCAGCGGAGCAAGTGCAAAAACCTGTGCGACGGACTACACTTCAAACAACGATTGTTTACAAGGGGAAACGGCTGTGACGACGCAGCCATGCGCACTAACCAGACACCTCACGAATTTACTGTTTAATTAACATTTTAAAAACAACTTTTCTGTTTTAATTGTTAGGGTTATTTAATACGAGTAGTAAACATTGCTCTTATAATGGTAAAAATGCCCCTGGACATTATTTTAAAGGGTTAAATATCGTCCTGTAATATGAGAGTTATATTTGGAATGTGTGTTATGGATCAGAATGTGCTCCTAAAGATGTTTTATTAGAAGCACAAGTGCTCCTCAAGAAAGATGTTAGCGTAGAGCCCAGCCGTAACGCGTCAGTTCTGTGTTCAGTGGATGTCTTAAAGTGACAGCAGCCTAATAAACCTGCTGACAAATTATGAGATATTACAAATATCTAAATGGCAGATTTTCCCCATGGTCTCAATGTCAAAACTCCTGTGTCCTTCCAAACTTGAGTGGCTACTAACTTTAGAAAACCACGAGCCACACGTCCAGCCCTGAAGATGTCATTATTAAGGAAAGGTTTTCTTGTTTCATGTGTTTAAATGATCAGGTCCAGCGATTGGCAGCCATGAATGAAAGCTTGCAGAAAGAGCTGAAGAGCATGAGCAATGAAGAGGCTCAGATGAAGAGAGCGCTTGGCATGAAGCTCGACAAGCAGTCCAAACAACAGATCCGTCGCCAGAAGAAGAAAGAGGTCAAAGATCAGCAGGTCAAAAACATTTATGGGTATGTGGAAAACCATCTTTACACTTTTATTAAGCATCATGTGATAATACACTTCCTGTGCTAAATGCTAGAAGATTTTTTATAAATAATAAATAGAATGCATGTGTTTTTATACATCCATGTGTGTGAAGAACTGGAAGGAAGACTTTCATTTGTATCAAACGTGTATGCTTTTATTACAGTATAAGTCACTTTCGATTTAAAGGTCCATATGTGCTATAGCAAGTATTAGCAGTTTAACCCTCGCTAACCTGTTCTAATAGCATTTCGCTAACTAAGTTATGAAATCGTTGAGGGGAGAGTGTGTCAGAGATCCAACCGGTGCCTGCTCTACATTATAACAGTAACAGTAATGCATGTATAATAATGCAGCGGTGTAATATTCAGGGGTTCTGAGGATGCCGGTAGTGCAAGCAGAATCATCAACATTTGTATATCTGGTGTCACCATTGCCCTGTGGACCAGGTTCCCCCATAATACCGGTGATGTGTGTGTTGTTACACCACAGACTGAAGGATTTACATTTATTTAACCTTAATTTTACCAGGAAAGTCCCATTGAGCTACAATAACTCCTCTCCCAGAGAGTCCTGGCCAAGACTGGCGGCCAAACGTTTCAATAAAATAAAATATACATAAAAGACAAGACATGGATTACACAAATCATCACTAATCTCTAAACATACACTACACATACTAGAACACAGGCAAGTTATTGTACTTAACTTAAGCGAATACAAACATACAATCTTTGTTAAAAGCAAGTGCTCTGTTCATCAGAGCTCACTCTAAAAGGTTTTTAAAGTGTTTATAGATGGAAGGATGGAGAGAGGAGCTTCATCTGTCTCTGATGAGAACCACTAATTCCCTCATTTTATTCAGGCAATACGACAAAATCCACCAGAAACGAGAGGAATATGTGAAGAAGATAGAAGAAAGCAACCGTGAAACCAAGCAGTTCAAGGAAAAGATGCAAGAGCTGAGACATAAGTGCAACCAGCACACTCAAAAAGCCCAGGTGCGTGCGTGCGTGTGTGTGTGTGTGTGTGTGTATGTGTGTGTGTGTGTGTGTGTGAGAAGTAACGTGTCTGCTCCTCCGCAGGAGATCTACGAGCATCTCCTCTCCACACTGGAGCAGTACCACAAGCGGATCGAGAGCATCGTGGTGGAGACCAACGCCGACAGCCTAAAGATCAGAGCTCAGTTCTAGAGTCTGCATTCATCTAATGTGTGTCCTGTTTCACTGTGTGTGTGTGTGTGTGTGTGTGTGTGTGTGTGTGTGTGTGTGTGTGTGTGTGTGTGTGTGTGTGTGTATGTGTGTCCTGTTTCTCTGTGAGTGTGTGTGTCTAATGTGTATCCTGTTTCTGTGTGTGTGTCCTGTTTCTCTGTGAGTGTGTGTGTGTCCTGTTTCTCTGTGAGTGTGTGTGTGTCCTGTTTCTCTGTGAGTGTGTGTGTGTCCTGTTTCTCTGAGTGTTTAGTCGCTCCTCTGATAATTGCGGTGTTTAAATGCTAGGCTGAGACTCATGGTTCAAGCGGACCCGTGTTGATCTCCAGTAAAGTGTGTGTAGCGCTAAATGAGCAGTTAGTTATCTTTGGCTCCAAACAGAAATGATATTCTGTTGTTATTTACTCGCCCTCATGTCTCAAACCTGTGAGTTTCTTCTGCTAAACACACGATTTGGATCTCTGTATATAACCCATTCACAATCGGAATAAATGTTTTATTTCCCATGATGTTGATTTGACTGATAATGAACGACAAATTCGGATGTCAAAATGGATGTCTGCATTAAAGGTGCCATGTGTAAAAATATCCCAAAAATGACCTACACGCATCAAAAGAATGAGAAGAAATAAGGGCAATGATGTCATTAAAAAAATGTCGAGTTATAGTGCTGCAGAGATATCAACCTTAATTAGCAGTAGCATTACTAGCCGCGGCCCCACAGGTGTCGCAATACCAGTCTCGGGCATGGGAGGCGGTATGCGGGCGACATTACCACCAGCCAACCTGATGTCAGTCGGGTGGAAAGTACAGCCCACTACTTCAGTTCAGTTCAGGGAAGAGAGCGGACGGATGGCCGAAGCCCTTGGCCCCTTAGATGTATCTGATATGATAAAAATGAGGTCTCGAGTCACGAACGCTGTCCTAAAAAAAAGAGGTTTAAATAGACATTCTGAGTTAACCAATCAGGGGTTTGCTCTTGTAGTGACAACAACGATGACAAAATCACACGCGGAGACCCGGAGCTGTGCGATACATCTTCGTGCTTTATAGAAACGGGGATAAAAATGATCTTGCTTGGAAGAAAGTGGAGGTCTGACAGTCTGGTAAGTTGGAAAAAAACACTTTACTCAACTTATGCGATACATATCGAGACTACAAGCTAGCTAAAGCCGGCAAACATCCCGCTTTCAAAGGGGTGGTGAAGCACATTCTTTCCAAGGCTTGCTTGTGTTTGTGTGGTGCACTGTAACGCTAGCCTGACTTCTCTACTCAGCTCGAGGCAGAATATGAGTCTGATGCTCATTGGGCGGTGATTATGGGGCGTGTTTAACCCAACCAGGAAAGCCCTCGATTGGACAGACCGACAACCAATCAGAGCAGCGGAGCGACGCATAACGTTAGTGGTCAAATGTCAACAGAACTCAACTGCACTGTGTGGCAAAGTCTGCGGTTTTCCCGCCGGTTTTCCATGTCCGCGGGTTGAAGTGACCTCAATTATGGGATATATACACCCAGGAATGACAATTTTAGCAGCAACCTCACCAAAATAACACACTTTACCCCCCAGTTTCAGTTCAGGCATGGACCGAGTCCAGACTGGGCGGGGCTGAGTTCAGCTGTGGGCGGGGCTGAGTTCAGCTGTGGGCGGGGCTGAGTTCGGCTGTGGGCGGGGCTGAGTTCAGCTGTGGGCGGGACTGAGTTCAGCTGTGGGCGGGACTGAGTTCGGCTGTGGGCGGGACTGAGTTCGGCTGTGGGCGGGACTGAGTTCGGCTGTGGGCGGGACTGAGTTCGGCTGTGGGCGGGACTGAGTTCGGCTGTGGGCGGGACTGAGTTCGGCTGTGGGCGGGACTGAGTTCGGCTGTGGGCGGGGGTGAGTTCGGCTGTGGGCGGGGCTGAGTTCGGCTGCCATCCAGGCTGCACTGTAACGTGTTCATGCTTAGTTTTTTTTATTTTTTATTATTTCATTATTTGTCATATATTTGACCTTTATTTCTACACTGCTCTTGTTAAACGGCCTGATGGTTTCATGTTCAATGAAGCCGGTCCCTCAGAATTACGCAATGGGCTCTGATTGGTCAGCTGACCCAGCTGTGTTCTGATTGGCTAACGGCCTACTGCACGTGTTTCGGAAACCCCTCCCCTTTACCAGCCGTAACGACTGCGGCTCTATAGTGAGTGCTACTGAATGCCACCTTTGGTATTTTTAGAATGATTATAGCCAAATATCAGTCACAAGAACTATTAACCCAAAACCAGCACTAAACATGGGCTTTACTATAGTAGCCAAATCAAACACAGAACCACGTTTAGCATGCCTGAGATAAACAACACATAAAAGATCTAATCAAAGAATAATTTACACTAATTCCAAGTTCGCTGTTGATATTTAAAGTTTCTAACGTCAGGTGTTTGTCGGATAACATTGAGTATGATGAGCTTTTAAAGGCGCGGTGAAATGCTGTTTCCTGCATACTGAGCTCTCCACTGTTAAAGACTCGGATTCCCATCCTAAACATAGACAAAGTTTCAAAAACTAATGTTGGCCGTTTGATGGAGTATTTCTGTGTTAAAAATACTCCTTCCGGTTTCTCACAAGTTTCGGAGAGTTTTTTTCGAGTATGGGTCGGCTTGACGTTAATAGAGCGGAAGGTCCTTGTATGGGCCGTACGGGCTCTTCTCCCGGTAGGGTGCGCGCGCGTGACTAGAGCGAGAGAGGAAACGCACGCCCATACACACTCTCAGCTGCAGATCCAGTCGTCCGTGAACACTTCTGTCGTTATAGTCCGCGCCGCGCTCCACTTTATTCCTATGGGTGACGTCGAGCGACTTCAACGCTTCAGCACAGCATTCTGGGAAGGCAGCGCTGCATTTGAACCGATTTGAACGCAGAAATGACGGGAAGCTTCACAACATCGCTTCAGTCGCGTCTCAAAGTGGATCTCCACGGTCACTGCTGTCAGGACTTCACCAAATCATACCAAAGAAGTGTGTTTCTGACGGAGCGGCCCCAGCGATAAAGGTTCGGTCCTGCTTTGGAAGCAGCCGGTGAGTAGCCTAGAAATCTAGACGCATCCTAGCGGCAGCAAATTTAATCTGCCCGCGAGTGTCGTCTAGCAACTCTCAATACCCTTCTGAGCTGTATTCCTCACAAT
Organism: Pseudorasbora parva; assembly: GCF_024679245.1. NCBI lineage: Eukaryota > Metazoa > Chordata > Actinopteri > Cypriniformes > Gobionidae > Pseudorasbora > Pseudorasbora parva. The sequence continues at coordinate 778,497 of NC_090193.1, read as the reverse complement.
CTGGTCGGGCCAATCACATCGTGTATAGAGTCGGCGGGCGGGGCCATAATGACGATGGCCGAGTTGCGCTTGCGTGCTTCTAGTAAACACAGAAACTGGCGAACGGCGGTCTGTCGAATCAGCTTTGACCGCGACTCTGGAAGACTTGAGTTAAGCTTTCCTCTGAGAAAAGAACAAAGAACGGCACTGAAGTCATTCTGAAGAAGGGAAGATGTGTTCAGAGTTTAGCCGACCGGATACGGCGAGAGTTTAATCTGTCAGCTCTGCTTCACCTTCATTGCTCTGGTTGGTTGAAGCGCTATCCAATCGCGTGCAGAGGGAGTTTGACAGACAGCCGTCAGATTGAGCCGTCAATGGTGAGTTTCCAGACCAAACATCTGGATGTTGGTCTGGCTTGTCAGGCTACGCAGTGAGTAAAACTGCTTCAGATGTCTGTGCTGTTGGCTATCGTCGCGTGAGTAAACATCAGTAAACGACACGATCGCGTAACGTTAGTTAATTTATCAATGGAGCATAAATACATTAGTTTAGCTGACCCCTATAGGTGTCAATTTGATTATTGTAAAACCACCCAAACATAAACCTAGCGTTCTCACAAAGCGTGCTTCGTCATTCAAATGCGCTAACGGACTCCATTGTTGTTCTCTGTATAACGTTACACTAGTCTGACGTGCTAAACCGTTCTGCTTGCTACTGCTAAGGTTTAGTCTCATACAATAGTCCATAAACCGAATCATGTCCTCATAAACTGCGAGTAAACACACACAAATGTTGACAGGATTCAACTGATTCTGGATCATTATCTGTATTAGCTGAGATCGATAGCCATGGTTTATTTAGGGTAACGTTTTCTTCTCCACGCTTGAGGACGTCACCGCTTTGCGCTCTCGTCATTCTTTAGCTCCGCCCACTCGATACGCCTCCAGCCGCTTGTTTTTTTTCCGGAAAGACTCGGTACAGCCCATATTTCTTTTATAAATATAATAAAACTAAAGACTTTTCGGAGATATGAAGGATGCAATACTACTCTATAGGTACTCAAGATTGACATGAGATTGACTGACACTGAGTGTTTCACCCCCCCCCCCCCCCCTTTAACAAACAGCATTGCCATTTGTTTGCTTGCTACAACGTAAGATTAACAATATGAACTATTAGAATTATATATATATGTATATATATATATGTATATAAACAATATCTAGTATCTACACCTGCTGGAAAGTTCTACAGTATTTTTATGCTTCAGTAAATTGAAAAACTTACATACAGCACCTTTAAGTCAGGGAGAGACTAATATAGCCTATTACTTTGTGATCCTTGTCTTTTGTTCTCACTGTAGTAAAAATTTAATTTTCGCTGAAAAAGAGTGGAAACCCTGAATATGAGTGTTGATGTCAGTTATCAACTGCACTCGTTTATTGGATTAGATCGTGTTGATTGAAGACTCGCACTCGACTCCGATTCCCTTAATAGAAACTATGATTTGGCCATTATGAGTCAAAGTACTTCTGTAATGCGCTAATTGATGGTGTCAGTTATATATTTCCTTTTGTTGGACATGTAGCTGTTGGAATAATAAGCTCGGTGCTGCTCGTGTAAAAACTTCTCCTTCGAGCCGGAGTCGAACCAGCGACCTAAGGATTGCCAAGACCTCCACTACAGTCCTCCGCTCTACCAACTGAGCTATCGAAGGCACACGAGCCGACAACACACGCTCATCCTGTCACGATTCTGGAGCTCTCTTGCCGGGCAAAAACGCTAAAATATCCTTCCCATACCGGGAGTCGAACCCGGGCCGCCTGGGTGAAAACCAGGAATCCTAACCGCTAGACCATATGGGAGCGTGCTCTGCGCAGGCGCGCGTGGCCACTATAAACACAGGGCCCCCTGATCACGCGCTCATCCTATTGATATTTTGAAATGGGAGCGCGTTCATGTACAATATTTACCAAGTTTACTCGTATTTAAGATAATTCCGAGAGCACGTGAATGCAGCATTAGTGCCCAGTCCAACGGGAACATGAGTTAAATCCCATTGGATTTATTTAAGGGATCGATTTAAGACGATCGTCCTAATGCAATCATAGCCCATGGTAGGCGACAGTATGTAAAAGTTTATAACACACTATTCACAGAGTGTCCAAAGGGCCACCTTTAAGTTTCTCCTGAAGCAAACGGGGAAGTGTCTTAAACTGCAGTGAATCGACTGGCCGCTAGAGGCCGTCAAATCTGTGTCTCCCTCATGTGTACAGCAGGAAAAACATGTTTACAACCTGGAACATCCACCCATACATCCATCAATCAATCCATCCATCCATCCACCCATACATCCATCAATCAGTCCATCCATCCATCCACCCATCTATCTATCTATCTATCTATCTATCTATCTATCTATCTATCTATCTATCTATCTATCTATCTATCTATCTATCTATCTATCTATCTATCTATCTATCTATCTATCTATCTATCTATCTATCTATCTATCTGTCTGTCTGTCTGTCTGTCTGTCTGTCTGTCTGTCTGTCTGTCTGTCTGTCTGTCCGTCCGTCTATCCGTCCGTCCATCCATCCATCCATCCATCCATCCATCCAGCCATAGCCATCAATCAATCATCCTTCCATCCATCCACCCATCTATCTATCTATCCACCCACCCTCCATCCATCCATCCATCTATCCATCCATCTATCTAGCCATCAGTCAATCATCCATCCATCAATCATCCACCCATCCATCCATCAATCCATCTATCTAGCCATCAGTCAATCATCCATCCATCCATCCATCCATCCATCCATCCATTCATCCATCTATCTAGCCATCAGTCAATCATCCATCCATCAATCATCCATCCATCCATAAATCATCCACCCATCCATCCATCCATCCATGAATCATCCATCCATCCATCCATCTATCCATCAATCATCCACCATCCATCAATCATCCATCTATCTAGCCATCAGTCAATCATCCATCCATCCATCAATCATCCATCCATCCATAAATCATCCACCCATCCATCCATCCATGAATCATCCATCCACCATCCATCAATCATCCACCATCCATCAATCATCCATCCATCCATCAATCATCCATCCATCCATAAATCATCCACCCATCCATCCATCCATGAATCATCCATCCACCATCCATCAATCATCCACCATCCATCAATCATCCATCTATCTAGCCATCAGTCAATCATCCATCCATCCATCAATCATCCATCCATCCATAAATCATCCACCCATCCATCCATCCATGAATCATCCATCCACCATCCATCAATCATCCACCATCCATCAATCATCCATCTATCCATCCACCATCCATCAATCATCCATCCATCCATCCAATCGATGGAAAAGTACAAAACAAAATTACATATATAATTAATAATATCATTTAAGGAAGATGTATAGTTCAGAGACATTAAAACATCCTCATAAACAAAGCATTTATTTAATCAAGCTCCAGAAACGGCTTGTTTGATGTTAGGTGTGTTCGACATCGGCTGCGGCTGGATGCATGCGATCGGCGAGAGTAGCCGAGTGCAGGCGGGGAGGAGCTGCAAACGGAGACGTGAAGTCGGACACTTTCTGCGCTTGCACTGCGTTTGCAAACTTTATCACAGCTGAAGTTAAATAAATGCAGCATTTCTCAAATACACAGATGTTTCAAATGATATTTTTATCCAATACTTTATGTACTGTTTAATAAAGCGTCTATTTGGACAAGATTAAAGTTCAACATATAAGTGTTGTCAACGGTTTTTATCAGTTTTAGTTTGATAAACATGACAATATAACGTCGCGACTACATGAAAAGAGGTTTTACTGTTATAAATAAATGATTTGTGAGCATTAGTGTAACATAAGGTTTTAGAATAAACATGAAACACACGTGGTCGCTGTCATGCGGTGAATCGGCCAATCGTGGATCAGCTGTGTCGTCATCAGCGCTCGAGCAGCCTCCTGCAGCCACCCTTGAGAATCTGCAGCGGCTACATCAGCCGGCTGCTCTCGAATCGCTCTCGCGGTACTTTGTTGACATACGTAACAGTCACGTGCTGTCGGCGCTGTCTCAAGTCGGACAACATTTCTAACCGGCATGCACTGCTTCAAGTCAGCCGCCGATCGGTCTGCGCATCGCTAGGTGAAGTCGAACAAGCCTATTATGAGATCTGTGATGTCACATGAACAAATACATTTACATATGTCCGCCTCCAGAGCACCACAGGCCCCGCCCACTGTCGCCACAGGCCCCGCCCGCTAGCATTCAAACACAAACAGAAGCCATTATAATGACCGGTGCTGTCTACACTGATAGCCACAGGTGTGTGCTCGGTTTCATTGAGAAATGATTTCATAATGCTCTGTCTGTGGCGATTGATGGATGATGTTTCAGAGCACTTACTCACATGCAGTGGCGAGTGGGCGTTGATCTGGTTTCAATGCAGAGAGGCTTAATGACAAGCCTTAAAGGAGCCGCGCCCTAAAACAGATCAGTTCAGACTGAGGGTGGAAAATACATTTGTCCACAGTGCAAAAAATCTTATTAACATTATCTGTGAACCTCAAGGAACACATTAAAACAATAATCATTAAAAAAATATGACCCCTTTAAAGGGACAGTTCACCCAGAAATGTAAATTCTGTCATCATTTACTCATAAACCTCTCCCTAGCACTTATTCAATCCTTTCCTAACTATTCCATTGTTAATTTTTCCCATTGTGGGTCAGATGTTAAAGGGATAGATCAGCCATTTATTGTGATCCTGGACCAAAAAAACAGCCAATTTTTGGTAATTGAGATTTATCCGTCACCTGAAAGCTGAATAAATAGGCATCATCATTGATGTGTGGTTTGTAAAAACAATATCAGAAAATCTGGAATCTGAGGGTGCAAAAATGTAAATATTAAGGAAATCTCCTTTAAAGTAGTCCAAATGAAGTACTCAGCTATGCATATTACTACTAATAATACATGTATGACATATTTACAGTAGGACATTTACGAAATATCTTCATGGAACATGATTTTAATATCCTAATGATTTTTGGCATTAAAGAAAAAAGTATAATTTTGACCCGTTTAATGTAGCTATTGTTGGCTATGGCCACAGATATACCTCTGAGATTATGACGGATCATAATTTACCGAGTTTCGTTTCTAAGGTAAACAAACGATGTTGTTTTGAGAAACGCCTCAGATGTCCATGAAGCGGAACGGAAGTGAATGATCACCCTGTTTGGTCACCAACATTCTTCCAAATATCTCCGTTGTATTCAGCAGAAGAGGGACATTTATACAGGTTAGGAACAACATGAGTGTGTGAGGATTCTCCGTGGTGTTACATAACAATAACAAACGCTAGCCCCGCCCACTCGAGCACAAGCCCCGCCCCTGCACGCAGAGCCAGCCCGAAAACACAGCCCGTTCCGGCTGGGAAAGCGCTCCAAACACACGGATTTATCGGGAAAATGCACTCGGGTCAGCTGGAGAAAGCGGGATCCCTGAGGAAGCGGACTCTCTCCCGCGGGATGAGCGAAGAAGAGTCTCTTCGGCACATTATCAGAGAGGTGAGCTTCAGACCGATCTTCTTTGTCGTGACTCGTGACTTGTTTTTTTTTAAGACGTCGTATTTCTGCTGTAAATATCTGCTAATCTTCATCTGGATCACATTAGCCTGTATTATACACGCCAAAGCCTCGATAAGATGATGATGATGATAACCCGGCTGATGTGCTCGGGATCAGGGTGTGACACATGAGCAATCCCTTTGAACATTTACTGGAATATTAAAATATGCTAATTCTTCTTAAATAAAGGCGACGTGTTGCTTTAACAGAGCACATCCTCCGATGACAGACGAATTAAAGATGTCTTTCTCAAGCACATTCGTGACGATTAATGTTGTTATAATGTGTCATAGTTTCCTTATGACAGATATGAGTCAGTGTTCGCAGTCATATGAAGATTTATTTCAAAGTTGTCTTAAAGGGACAGCTCACCCAGCCGGTTATGGTAAGAGGCGGGGTATTTCCCAAACACCAATCACAGCACACCGCTCCAGCCGACCAATTAGAGCACAATGTGCTTTTCAGAAGGAGGGGCTTCAGGAACTAAACAGATGCTGCGTCCCAATTCGCCTACTTAAACTACGTCCTAAAAGTATGGACTCTCTTTGTGAAGAAAAAGTACAAACTTTTGAGTGTTTAGCAGAGGAGTATGCAAGCTTCGGGACTACTTCGTCATCTTTAACAGACTGTTGCTGAGTTACGAGCATCCATCACCGTTTAAACTGATTTTATTTGCTTCTGATGCCGATGGTTCAAATCGGAGAGAAGTGTAGCCGCTCGTTGATCTGCCGTGTGTGTGTCTTTAATGCAGAGACTCTCCTCATGTGTTTGCAGTTTAAATATAATGATGCTTTAAAAGTTAACGGCCAAACGTGTCATTACAAAAGTTCACAATGCTGCTGCAGGTGAAATATAATGTGGACAACACTGAATAAATATCTTTAGTCAGGTTAATACTGATAGTTGGTCACTTAAACCTCTTTATCTAAACCTCTCTACCTAACCGTCGGACTCGCACATCTGACATGTTTGTAGTCTTTTTATCCGCATTTGTAGTTCTAATCGAATCCTCATCTAACCCGCAATGGGTTGTGGGTAATATCAGCCGTTAGTGTCGATCCGCACTTCAGATTCTGACTGGAAATAGTAAACCATCTGGAAGACTCTTCAGCATACGACGATTTGGGATGCAGGGAGAGTTACTGACAGACTGTGAAGAGAGGAGCCGCAACACTGGAGAATATGAGGAATAATCCACATCACCTGCTCTAGGAGAGCCAGAAAACAGCAGCACGAGTCTAGAGATACCTCAGATATTATATCAGTGATCAGTAATATGACTGCTGTTTGTGTCCTGCAGGCAGAAGAGACGACCAGACACCTGTCACGCAGCGATAGCAGATACGGCTCATTAAAACGAGGACAAAGAGAAGAAAGCCAGGTCAGTACTGTGATGTTTGAGGTCCATGGCCCTATTCGGACGGGATAAGATGAACATGGGGACGTGGGAGTAAAGTAATATTACCTCAGGAGGTCTGTAATATTAATGGCCGATTCGCACGGGATAAGACATGACAGTAAAACTAGCAGAAGTGGAGGAGTAACTCGCTTTACACACCACAGTAACCTCAGTCGTCATGTGTGTGTGACGTTACTGTTATCACGTGAGCAAACACACAACATGAGCTCCAGTATGAACTCCGTCTCCAATATATATGTGTTTTAATAAACAGTTCGGTCTAGTCTAACGATTCTGATTTCTGGATTGTGTTGGTAATAGACACTTCCCTAGAGCTAAAGTAAGTGTTGTGCCTCCTCTAATGAGTTCTTCTGATCTTCTTTTTGCTTTAAATGATATGTGGAGAATACTGGAGGTTTGCCACAGAGTTGTCCATTCCTCTACAACGCAACCGAATGCTTCAAGCGCCTCCAAGCTCGCAAAATGCGCTTTTTTTAAACCTTTAACAGGAAATGACGGGATTTTACCGTACATTCTTACAGCGGGTCTGTCCGAACGGGATTAGTTTCACCTGAGGTGATTTTTCTGAACCTTTTTACAGACGGTAACATCATGTCCGTGATGATTAAAGAGATGGCACAGTCGGACGGGTCTAAAATCACAGAGAAGCTCTGGTAGGAATGACTTTACCCCACGTCCACATGTTCAACTAACCCGTCCGAATAGGGCTTATGTGTCCTCTCACACACTCTGAGCAATGAGACGCGAGTGTGTGTTCTGCTAGTTCGGTTCACCTCCAGCTCCTCGGTGTTAGCTTCAGACCCTGATCTCAGATCAGTGGGATAGGGCCGGGTGTGTGTGTGTGTGTGTGTGTGTGTGTGTGTTTCATTCAGCCTGTTTGCAAACTGAAAGTGTGTTCCAGCAGAACTGTGTTTAAGTCTCACACACACTTAGCATCCACTCATTCAATCACATTAGTTTTGTGACACACATCTTTCAGGAAGTTTTGCAGCTGTGTTTTGTGTGTTTTATATTCTAATGAACGATTGTATGTTTTTTTTAGAGTGAAGATGATCTGCTTTCTGAGAACGTGGAAATGGTAAGATTCAAGAGTTTTAGTGCTGTGAATTATATAAGCAGATGTTTCATAAGAGATTCAGTTTCCAGGATAGGTGACGCAAGCACAATCAAAATATGAATTAAACTATAATACCGCTGAGTGATGAGGACGCCAGTCATCCACGGGTGTGTCTCAGCCGCTCCTCTGGAAAACAGACTCAGTGGCGCTCATTAGCATATCTAAACCCCGCCTCGCTGAGAGCTGCTCTGCTGTGATTGGTCAGAAAGCAAGCGCTCATTATCATATCTGAATCTCAGCTCTCAGTGATAGGAACAGTAATGATGGCGTGGGTTTGACCGTATCGATCTCAGCAGAAAACAGCGACTCCTCCACATGAACAACACCAACCCAACTCTTCCCGTGTGTGAGGGCGGGGCTAAGAGACGCTGCTCAGCCAATCATGACCAGAGATTTGCATTATGCAAATTAGTTACAAGACTAATATGTTAATGTCTGTATATTTTGTGTGTGTGTGTGTGTGTGTGTGTGTGTGTGTGTGTGTGTGTGTGTGTGTGTGTGTGTGTGTGTGTGTGGACGCAGGAGCTGCGGACGCTCTCGCTCCAGCAGGAGGCGCTTCTGTTCCAGGTGGACTGCCTTCAGGACACACTCGAGGGGACGGAGGAGATGCTCGCAGAAACACAGAGAGAGACACACCAGCTCACCCTGGTGCTGACACACACACACACACACACACACACACTGGGGCAGATGAGATATTTACACACACAAACTGTGGCATATTAGAGGTTTACACACACACACACACACACTGGGGCAGATGAGATATTTACGCACACACACACAGGGGCAGATGAGAGGTTTACACACACACACACACACACTGATATGTGTTGTTTCTGTGCAGGAGCTGGAGCGAGAGAGAGCGCTGAGGAGGAAGCTGGAGGACATGCTGGCCTCAGTAATGCTGGAGATGGAGAGGTTAAGAGAGGTGAGGAAGCACTAAGCTTACATAATCACATTTACAGAGAGAGAGAGAGAGAGAGAGAGAGGGAGAGAGAGAGAGAGAGAGAGAGAGAGCGCTGGCAGTCTCCATGCTTGCGTAACCATGTTTGGAGAACAGCGAGTGAGTGTGTTCACTTCTCTTTTACTTTATTATTTCATCATTCACCATGAGAGCAAAATGGATGGGTGGGTGTATGGATGGATGGATGGGTGGGTGTATTGATGGATGGATGGGTGGGTGAGTGTATTGATGGATGGATGGATGGATGGATGGTTGGGTGTATTGATGGATGGATGGATGGATGGATGGATGGATGGATGGGTGGGTGGGTGTATTGATTGATGGATGGATGGACGGGTGGGTGGGTGTATTGATTGATGGATGGATGGACGGGTGGGTGGGTGTATTGATGGATGGATGGATGGATGGATGGGTGGGTGTATTGATGGATGGGTGGATGTATTGATGGATGGATGGACGGGTGGGTGGGTGGGTGTATTGATGGATGGGTGTATTGATGGATGGGTGGGTGGGTGTATTGATGGATGGATGGATGGGTGTATTGATGGATGAATTGATGGATGGGTGGGTGTATTGATGGATGGATGGGTGTATTGATGGATGAATTGATGGATGGGTGGTAGAGCTGCAACTAACGATTATTTTTTCTGTCGACTAATCTAACGATTATTTTTTCGATTAGTCGACTAATCTAACGATTAATTTTTTTACCCTTTGAAATTTTTCAAAATTCTGTGGCACCCCCTCACATAAGTTACGCTAGAGGTGTAACAGTACAGACTGCTCACAGTTCGCTTTGTATCGCGGTTTTAGGTTCACGTTTCAGTACAGTTCGGTATTTGCTATGTTCAGGGGAAAAAGGACTACTGTCAAGTGAAAATAAAGAAAATAAGAACAGATAACTTAAATAGAAGCAGCAGCACAAATAAATACTGTTGAGCAAAGATGAGAATAAAATAAACAATGCTTTTCAGCTTGGTCTAACATTAGTTTTTTGAGAAATGGAATGAAGTTATCAAAAGTAAAATAACCACACATTTAACTGTTTAAAATTTAAAAAAATAATCCTTATTAAACTTTGACATTAAACAGACAGCAGTGAAGGCTACTGCCCCTTTAAGACCCACGGATAGTCGTCGTATTTTCTGTATAAAGTTCACTTAAGGCATAGAGTAGGCTATGAGATTTTGACATACTTTTTGTGAGTTTGTCCGTTTAAGCACAGGATTTGAAAGATAACTCAATATTTGCGCGCTGTGGGACGAGTGCACACAGATCTTCTCATTCGCGTCTCCTGGCTACACGGAGGTGATGACGGTGAAAATGACTGCTCATATTCGGACGTACAGCAGCACTCGCATGCGTTTTATAAAGTTTACAAAGAGAGACCGTTTTGCCCACGTTTTTCTTTTATTATCGCTGTTGTTGTAGTAGTGTATACCTGAGGAATCAGCACGTATCCATCGACAGAAACATACATACAGCATTATTTTCAAGTTACACCCCATATTAAAGATGCGTCATCAGATGTGAGATGAACCGCGGTGTAAGTGCGTCCCGGCATCTTTTGCTCGGGATCCCGGTTGGGAAACACTGGTCTGTATTGATTGACACCGCGCTGGTTTGTTTAGAATTATAATGAGCGCCGTGACCGCGCGCTGCCGCGTGATGAAGGCGTGTCGCGACTCTGTTATTCAACTGCTCTGGTTTTAAAAGCCATGTCACACTAAATGCGCCAAAATGCAATAAAACTTGTTTTTACGGTCGATGCAACCCACGTGTGTGTGTGTGTGTGTGTGTGTGAGTAAGAGACGCGCAAAAGGGCGGAGAGAGAACTTAAGGAAATGCAGCTAAACGAATATGCGTGCGTCTTTTAAACAGTGTAAAAATGAATGAATGACGAATGTGGCGGCCGTTATTGATTATGTGGCAGTCCGCCACAAATTAGTCTATGTGTGGGAAACACTGTTTGGCCTCTGTTTAAAGTATTCCCATACTTTTGATATTCGCTGTCTAGGTTTTTGTGATAGAACCAGGAGCAGAAGCCAACATTACGCGAGATGAACGTCTGACACGACGCGTCGACGCATTTCACGAACGTCGACGTATTTCCGTAGTCGACGTCATCGATGACGTCGACGCGTCGTTGCAGCACTAATGGGTGGGTGTATTGATGGATGTATGGATGGGTGGGTGTATTGATGGTTGGGTGTATTGATGGATGTATGGATGGGTGGGTGTATTGATGGATGGGTGGGTGTATTGATGGATGGATGGATGGATGTATTGATGGATGAATGGACGGGTGGGTGGGTGGGTGTATTGATGGATGGGTGGATGTATTGATGGATGGATGGATGGGTGGATGTATTGATGGATGGATGTATGGATGGGTGGGTGTATTGATGGTTGGGTGTATTGATGGATGGATGTATTGATGGATGGATGGACGGGTGGGTAGGTGGGTGTATTGATGGATGGACGGACGGGTGGGTGGGTGTATTGATGGATGGATGGATGGATGGGTGGGTGTATTGATGGATGGATGGATGGGTGGGTGTATTGATGGATGGATGGACGGGTGGGTGGGTGGGTGTATTGATGGATGGGTGGGTGGGTGTATTGATGGATGGATGGGTGGGTGGGTGGGTGTATTGATGGATGGATGGGTGGGTGGGTGGGTGTATTGATGGATGGATGGATGGATGGATGGGTGGGTGGATGGATGAATTGATGGATGGGTGGGTGGGTGGGTGTATTGATGGGTGGGTGGGTGGGTGGGTGTATTATTGGATGGATGGATGGATGGATGGATGGGTGGGTGGATGGATGAATTGATGGATGGGTGGGTGTATTGATGGATGTATGGATGGGTGGGTGTATTGATGGATGGATGGACGGGTGGGTGGGTGGGTGGGTGGATTGATGGATGGGTGGATGTATTGATGGATGGATGGACGGGTGGGTGGGTGTATTGATGGATGGATGGGTGGGTGGGTGGGTGGGTGTATTGATGGATGGATGGATGGATGGGTGGGTGTATTGATGGATGTATGGATGGGTGGGTGTATTGATGGATGTATGGACGGGTGGGTGGGTGGGTGTATTGATGGATGGGTGGGTGGGTGTATTGATGGATGGATGGGTGGGTGTATTGATGGATGGATGGGTGGGTGGGTGTATTGATGGATGGGTGGGTGGGTGTATTGATGGATGGATGGGTGGGTGTATTGATGGATGGATGGGTGGGTGGGTGGGTGTATTGATGGATGGATGGACGGGTGGGTGGGTGTATTGATGGATGGGTGGGTGGGTGGGTGTATTGATGGATGGGTGGGTGGGTGGGTGTATTGATGGATGGGTGGATGTATTGATGGATGGATGGACGGGTGGGTGGGTGGTTGTATTGATGGATGGGTGGGTGGGTGGGTGGGTGTATTGATGGATGGATGGGTGGGTGGGTGGGTGTATTGATGGATGGATGGGTGGGTGGGTGGGTGTATTGATGGATGGATGGATGGGTGTATTGATGGATGAATTGATGGATGGGTGGGTGTATTGATGGATGTATGGATGGGTGGGTGTATTGATGGTTGGGTGTATTGATGGATGGATGGATGGATGGATGGATGGATGGATGGATGGATGGATGGACGGGTGGACGGGTGGGTGGGTGGGTGGGTGTATTGATGGATGGATGGACGGGTGGGTGGGTGGGTGGGTGTATTGATGGATGGGTGGATGTATTGATGGATGGATGGACGGGTGGGTGTATTGATGGATGGGTGGGTGGGTGTATTGATGGATGGATGGATGGGTGGGTGGGTGTATTGATGGATGGATGTATGGATGGGTGGGTGTATGGATGGTTGGGTGTATGGATGGGTGGATGTATGGATGGGTGGGTGTATGGATGGATGGGTGTATGGGTGGGTGGGTGTATTGATGGATGGATGTATGGATGGGTGGGTGTATGGATGGGTGGGTGTATTGATGGGTGGATGTATGGATGGGTGGATGTATGGATGGTTGGGTGTACTGATGTATGGATGGGTGGATGTATGGATGGGTGGGTGTATTGATGGATGTATGGATAAACAGAGTGAGGTAGCTCCGGCTATAGTGTTCTTGAGTTCTGCTAGTTCACCACAGGAGCGCCGAAGGCTGCGAGTCGGAGGCGTCTCATAAACTGGTGTTGAAGTAATTTGGTGCCGCCCGTAATGTGTGCAGGAAAGAGGAGCGGAGCAGCCGGAGTGCAGAGCCGCGGGGCCCGTGTGGCTTCAGGCCGCTCCAGAGGGGACGTCAGTGGACCCCGATGAGGACAGCAGAGCTGCTCCAGAACCACAGCTGAAGAGGCAAACACTGGGCCAGAACCAGAGCCAGGGGCCCGAGGCGCGGCCCGGAGAGGAGAATGATGAGAGCAGCGGATACGAGGACGCTCCGTCAGAGTTCTCTCCCGCTCCATCCACTCCGGAAGAAGAGGAGGAAGAGGAGGATGAGGATGAAGGAGTGGATGGGATGAGTTCTGGAGAGCCCCGGCTCCGGACCAATGCTGATTCCTGCGCTCTCTCCTGAGTCGCTCAGACGGCTGCGTCTGGTAAATGTGTCTACTGTAGAGTTAGGACACTTCATCAACGTTACGTTCACTGACAGCCTTCGCACAAACTACAGATATCACATGAAGACTACTCTCACTGCCAATCCGGCTCGCTTACTCAGCATTTCTGTCTCGTCTCTAATCGAAACATCTATAAACATTACATTAAGAAACGTTTCCTATTTTTGGGGAAAATAACTCCAAATGAAGAGAGTTTTTGATTAAAATAAGATAAATAATCTTGATTATTTTTCTCACCCCATTGGCAGATTATTTCTCTTATTTTAAGCAAAAACTCTCTTCATTTTGAGTTATTTTTCCCCAAAACAAGACAATTACTTTTGCTTGTCTAGTAAATACTTGGGAAAGTACTAAGCATGGGTAATGTGTACCTTGAATGCAGTGTAAGTCGTTTTGGATAAAAGCGTCTGCCAAATGCATAAATCTAAAATCTAAATCTACTTCTTGTTTTAAGAATGTTTAGATGTCTAGAAATAAGACAGAAGTAATGAGTAAGAGGAGCATGTTTTGCAGTGCTTTACTCCTCAGTCAACAACTTTATTTAGGAAAAGAAGGAATCTGCACTTTGGGTCCCACTTTATATCAGGTGTCTTTAACTGCTACATGAATTTGATGCTTATTGTGTACGTGCATGTTTTCATATTGTACTTTGAATTAATTTCAGCTGTAATTGACCATCTTGCTGTTGTTTTCTGGCTCTCCTAGAGCAGGTGATGTGGATTATTCCTCATATTCTCCAGTGTTGCGGCTCCTCTCTTCCCAGTCTGTCAGTAACTCTGGTTAGTTCCTGAAGCCCCTCCTCCTGAAAGCACACTGTGCTCTGATTGGTCGGCTGGAGCGGTGTGCTGTGATTGGTGTTTGGGAAATGCCCCGCCCCACAACCGGCAGTCTCAACAGACTAACTCAGCCAGGCCCCGCCCCTTTATTCTGCGCATTAATTATCATAATGAGGAATATTGTGAGGTGTTGGTTAACTCCAGATGGCGGCGTTGGAGGAGTTCAGGAACACTGACACTGATAGAGAAGAGCTGGAGCGCCACACACTGGAGACCGATGGACAAAAGCACAACAGCTCCTCTTTAAAGACGCCGTATATAAAGTGTGATCGGCCTTAAATCGGTTCTGCTCGGACGTTCCATGTTTTTATAGCTATTTTTTTAGTTGGATTACTTAGTGTTTGTATTTTGGCCCTATTAAAACATTTATTGTGTTAAAAAATGTTTGTTATTGTATTAATCCAGCTAGCGGGACAAAAGTTACATTCTATATCAATAAATTAAAGGTGCAGTGTGTGTTTTAGCGGCTGTTCATCTAGTGGTGAGGCTGGCTTATGCACGTGTGTGTGTGTGTGTGTGTGTGTGTGTGTGCGTGTGTGTGTGTGTGTGTAAACGGCGAGTTCTAAGGTAATAAAAACTAATAAGAAGTCTTTATACTCTACGGAGCCCCCCACATGGCATGCAGTAAAAAACTAGTAGACTAAATCATGCGCTCATTTTACTAATTCGTCGATTTATAAATCAAGTGAAGCAAATAGTAAATTGTGCGCATGATTTGGCTTTTTTTCTTACACGTCGTGTGCGGGGCTCTGTAATACTCCACTGGAAACATAGTTATGTGTATTATATTTCATTTCTGTCAAAGGATACTCATAAATTGTTAGTCCTCATGAAATCAAAATTGACTATAAACTTTGTTGGCACATATTACAGGTCTTAGGGTGAACAATTAATCTGTGCAAGTTAATACACGGGAGAAAAAAATAGTTTGTCTCATTAATCTTTAATGAAAATCTGAAAAGTAACTTCCTGGAAACGGCTTTCCTTCTCAGATGACGTCAGTTTGACGGCTTGGGTTTTTCTTTCCTTTACTCGCTCCTCATGGAGTCAGCAGGTAAGCCAGTGAATGATTTTATTTTTTATGAATGCAGAAATATATACAAACATGTCAGTGAATAATTTAGCTTTGTTTTCGAATCGTGAAGTACAGATGATGCTATCAGAAGCGAAGTCAGGCAGCATGGCTGGGCAGAAAAGTACACCCAGTACTCTAAATATAGTCATAATATATACATTTCAAGATGTTTACTTGCAGAAACAAAGTCAAATCATTCACTTGTTACGCCAATTTGACGGTGGAAAATGAAGAGACGTTTTTTATATTGACCAAATAAAGTGTTTGGATCTAAGTCTAGTTTATTTTCGCCTAAAAGGGGGCGTTG